>NW_027513850.1:0-127803 GCF_048772815.1 Callospermophilus lateralis | reverse complement strand
AAATATATGTTGTGATTTCAGGAGACTGTAGTTTTTTGGCAGCCTAACAACGCCTTTCATTGAATGAGTTATTCGCCCAGCCTGTGCTTCAGGCTACATCAAGAGGAAACAAACTTAGAGATAGAACGTAGAACTACTGTATTGTGTCAAGTTTCAAGAAGCTAGCACAAACCGTGTGTGATTTAGAGTTCGAACTGCATCTGTCGATATAGGAGAAAACAGAGTGAAACCTAAAAATTCAAACTGTTACTGCAAACGGATGCTTCAACGTAAGGAGAACGAAACTTGGGCATCCAAGTGGGATTGGTGTACTGATCATTACTTTGAAAGTATCATGAAGATTGGATGAAAAAAGTATGTTGTGATTTCAGGAGACTGTAGTTTTTGGCAGCCTAACAACGCCTTTCATTGAATGAGTTATTCGCCAGCTTGTGCTTAAGGCTACATCAAGAGGAAACAAACCTTAGAGATAGAACGTAGAACTACTGTATTGTGTCAAGTTTCAAGAAGCTAGCACAAACCGTGTTTGATTTAGAGATCGAACTGCATCTGTCAATATAGGAGAAAACAGAGTGAAACCTAAAAATTCAAACTGTTACTGCAAACGGATGCTTCATCGTAGGAGAACGAAACTTGGGCATCCAAGTGGGATTGTTGTACTGATCATTACTTGAAAGTATCATGAAGATTGGATGAAAAAATGTATGTTGTGATTTCAGGAGACTGTAGTTTTTTGGCAGCCTAACAACGCCATTCATTGAATGAGATATTCGCCAGCCTGTGCTTAAGGCTACATCAAGAGGAAACAAACCTTAGAGATGGAACGTAGAACTACTGTATTGTGTCAAGTTTCAAGAAGCTAGCACAACCGTGTTTGATTTAGAGTTCGAACTGCATCTGTCAATATAGGCAGAAAACAGAGTGAAACCTAAAATTCAAACTGTTACTGCAAACGGATGCTTCAACATAGGAGAACGATACTTGGGCATCCAAGTGGGATTGGTGTACTGATCATTACTTGAAAGTATCATGAAGATTGGATGAAAATATGTATGTTGAGATTTCAGGAGACTCTAGTTTTTGGAAGTTTGGCAACCCCTTTCAATATAAGTGTTATTCGCGAGTCCCTGTATTAGGCTACATCAAGAGGAAACAAACCTTAGAGATAGAACGTAGAACTACTGTATTGTGTCAAGTTTCAAGAAGCTAGCACAAACCGTGTTTGATTTAGAGTTCGAACTGCATCTGTCAATATAGGAAGAAAACAGAGTGAAACCTAAAAATTCAAACTGTTACTGCAAACGGATGCTTCAACGTAGGAGAACGAAACTTGGACATCCAAGTTTGATTGGAGTACTGCTATTTATTTGAAAGTATCAGGAAGGTCGGAAAAAAATATATGTTGTGATTTCAGGAGACTGTAGTTTTTTCGCAGCCTAATAACGCCTTTCATTGAATGAGTTATTCGCCAGCCTGTGCTTAAGGCTACATCAAGAGAAAACAAACCTTAGAGATAGAACATAGAACTACTGTATTGTGTCAAGTTTCAAGAAGCTAGCACAAACCGTGTTGATTTAGAGTTCGAACTGCATCTGTCAATATAGGAGAAAACAGAGTGAAACCTAAAAATTCAAACTGTTACTGCAAACGGATGCTTCAACGTAGGAGAACGAAACTTGGGCATCCACGTGGGATTGGTGTACTGATCATTACTTGAAAGTATCATGAAGATTGGATGAAAAAATGTATGTTGAGATTTCAGGAGACTCTAGTTTTTGGAAGTTTGGCAATTCCTTTCAATATAAGTGTTATTCGCGAGTCCCTGTATTAGGCTACATCAAGAGGAAACAAACCTTAGAGACAGAACGTAGAACTACTGT
Organism: Callospermophilus lateralis; assembly: GCF_048772815.1. Lineage (NCBI taxonomy): Eukaryota > Metazoa > Chordata > Mammalia > Rodentia > Sciuridae > Callospermophilus > Callospermophilus lateralis. Next base: position 125,923 of record NW_027513850.1, on the reverse strand, counting down.
ATTGTGTCACGTTTCAAGAAGCTAGCACAAACCGTGTTTGATTTAGAGTTCTAACTGCATCTGTCAATATAGAAGAAAACGCAAGTGAAACCTAAAAATTCAAACTGTTACTGCAAACGGATGCTTCAACGTAGGAGAACGAAACTTGGACATCCAAGTTTGATTGGAGTACTGCTCATTATTTGAAAGTATCAGGAAGGTCGGAAAAAAAATATATGTTGTGATTTCAGGAGACTGTAGTTTTTTGGCAGCCTAACAACACCTTTCATTGAATGAGTTATTCGCCAGCCTGTGCTTCAGGCTACATCAAGAGGAAACAAACCTTAGAGATAGAACGTAGAACTACTGTATTGTGTCAAGTTTCAAGAAGCTAGCACAAACCGTGTTTGATTTAGAGTTCGAACTGCATCTGTCAATATAGGAGAAAACAGAGTGAAACCTAAAAATTCAAACTGTTACTGCAAACGGATGCTTCAACGTAGGAGAACGATACTTGGGCATCCAAGTGGGATTGGTGTACTGATCATTACTTGAAAGTATCATGAACATTGGATGAAAAAAATGTATGTTGAGATTTCAGGAGACTCTAGTTTTTGGAAGTTTGGCAATCCCTTTCAATATAAGTGTTATTCGCGAGTCCCTGTATTAGGCTACATCAAGAGGAAACAAACCTTAGAGACAGAACGTAGAACTACTGTATTGTGTCACGTTTCAAGAAGCTAGCACAAACCGTGTTTGATTTAGAGTTCTAACTGCATCTGTCAATATAGAAGAAAACGCAGTGAAACCTAAAAATTCAAACTGTTACTGCAAACGGATGCTTCAACGTAGGAGAACGAAACTTGGACATCCAAGTTTGATTGGAGTACTGCTCATTATTTGAAAGTATCAGGAAGGTCGGAAAAAAAATATATGTTGTGATTTCAGGAGACTGTAGTTTTTTGGCAGCCTAACAACGCCTTTCATTGAATGAGTTATTCGCCAGCCTGTGCTTAAGGCTACATCAAGAGGAAACAAACCTTAGAGATAGAACGTAGAACTACTGGATTGTGTCAAGTTTCAAGAAGCTAGCACAAACCGTGTTTGATTTAGAGTTCGAACTGCATCTGTCAATATAGGAGAAAACAGAGTGAAACCTAAAAATTCAAACTGTTACTGCAAACGGATGCTTCAACATAGGAGAACGAAACTTGGGCATCCAAGTGGGATTGGTGTACTTATCATTACTTGAAAGTATCATGAAGATTGGATGAAAAAATGTATGTTGTGATTTCAGGAGACTGTAGTTTTTGGCAGCCTAACAACGCCTTTCATTGAATGAGTTATTCGCCAGCTTGTGCTTAAGGCTACATCAAGAGGAAACAAACCTTAGAGATAGAACGTAGAACTACTGTATTGTGTCAAGTTTCAAGAAGCTAGCACAAACCGTGTTTGATTTAGAGTTCGAACTGCATCTGTCAATATAGGAGAAAACAGAGTGAAACCTAAAAATTCAAACTGTTACTGCAAACGGATGCTTCAACGTAGGAGAACGATACTTGGGCATCCAAGTGGGATTGGTGTACTGATCATTACTTGAAAGTATCATGAAGATTGGATGAAAAAATGTATGTTGAGATTTCAGGAGACTCTAGTTTTTGGAAGTTTGGCAACCCCTTTCAATATAAGTGTTATTCGCGAGTCCCTGCATTAGGCTACATCAAGAGGAAACAAACCTTAGAGATAGAACGTAGAACTACTGTATTGTGTCACGTTTCAAGAAGCTAGCACAAACCGTGTTTGATTTAGAGTTCTAACTGCATCTGTCAATATAGAAGAAAACGCAGTGAAACCTAAAAATTCAAACTGTTACTGCAAACGGATGCTTCAACGTAGGAGAACGAAACTTGGACATCCAAGTTTGATTGGAGTACTGCTCATTATTTGAAAGTATCAGGAAGGTCGGAAAAAAATATATGTTGTGATTTCAGGAGACTGTAGTTTTTGGCAGCCTAACAACGCCTTTCATTGAATGAGTTATTCGCCAGCCTGTGCTTAAGGCTACATCAAGAGGAAACAAACCTTAGAGATAGAACGTAGAACTACTGTATTGTGTCAAGTTTCAAGAAGCTAGCACAAACCGTGTTTGATTTAGAGTTCGAACTGCATCTGTCAATATAGGAGAAAACAGAGTGAAACCTAAAAATTCAAACTGTTACTGCAAACGGATGCTTCAACGTAGGAGGACGATACTTGGGCATCCAAGTGGGATTGGTGTACTGATCATTACTTGAAAGTATCATGAAGATTGGATGAAAAAAATGTATGTTGAGATTTCAGGAGACTCTAGTTTTTGAAGTTTGGCAATCCCTTTCAATATAAGTGTTATTCGCGAGTCCCTGTATTAGGCTACATCAAGAGGAAACAAACCTTAGAGATAGAACGTAGAACTACTGTATTGTGTCACGTTTCAAGAAGCTAGCACAAACCGTGTTTGATTTAGAGTTCTAACTGCATCTGTCAATATAGAAGAAAACGCAGTGAAACCTAAAAATTCAAACTGTTACTGCAAACGGATGCTTCAACGTAGGAGAACGAATCTTGGACATCCAAGTTTGATTGCAGTACTGCTCATTATTTGAAAGTATCAGGAAGGTCGGAAAAAAAATATATGTTGTGATTTCAGGAGACTGTAGTTTTTTGGCAGCCTAACAACGCCTTTCATTGAATGAGTTATTCGCCAGCCTGTGCTTAAGGCTACATCAAGAGGAAACAAACCTTAGAGATAGAACGTAGAACTACTGTATTGTGTCAAGTTTCAAGAAGCTAGCACAAACCATGTTTGATTTAGAGTTCGAAATGCATCTGTCAATATAGGAGAAAACAGAGTGAAACCTAAAAATTCAAACTGTTACTGCAAACGGATGCTTCAACGTAGGAGAACGAAACTTGGGCATCCAAGTGGGATTGGTGTACTGATCATAACTTGAAAGTATCATGAAGATTGGATGAAAAAATGTATGTTATGATTTCAGGAGACTGTAGTTTTTTGGCAGCCTAACAACGCCTTTCATTGAATGAGTTATTCGCCAGCCTGTGCTTAAGGTTACATCAAGAGGAAACAAACCTTAGAGATAGAACGTAGAACTACTGTATTGTGTCAAGTTTCAAGAAGCTAGCACAAACCGTGTTTGATTTAGAGTTCGAACTGCATCTGTCAATATAGGAGAAAACAGAGTGAAACCTAAAAATTCAAACTGTTACTGCAAACGGATGCTTCAACGTAGGAGAACGAAACTTGGGCATCCAAGTGGGATTGGTGTACTGATCATTACTTGAAAGTATCATGAAGATTGGATGAAAAAATGTATGTTGTGATTTCAGGAGACTGTAGTTTTTTGGCAGCCTAACAACGCCTTTCATTGAATGAGTTATTCGACAGCCTGTGGTTAAGGCTACATCAAGAGGAAACAAACCTTAGAGATAGAACGTAGAACTACTGTATTGTGTCAAGTTTCAAGAAGCTAGCACAAACCGTGTTTGATTTAGAGTTCCAACTGCATCTGTCAATATAGGAGAAAACAGAGTGAAACCTAAAAATTCAAACTGTTACTGCAAACGGATGCTTCAACGTAGGAGAACGAAACTTGGGCATCCAAGTGGGATTGGTGTACTGATCATTACTTGAAAGTATCATGAAGATTGGATGAAAAAATGTATGTTGAGATTTCAGGAGACTCTATTTTTTGGAAGTTTGGCAACCCCTTTCAATATAAGTGTTATTCGCGAGTCCCTGTATTAGGCTACATCAAGAGGAAACAAACCTTAGAGATAGAACGTAGAACTACTGTATTGTGTCACGTTTCAAGAAGCTAGCACAAACCGTGTTTGATTTAGAGTTCTAACTGCATCTGTCAATATAGAAGAAAACGCAGTGAAACCTAAAAATTCAAACTGTTACTGCAAACGGATGCTTCAACGTAGGAGAACGAAACTTGGACATCCAAGTTTGATTGGAGTACTGCTCATTATTTGAAAGTATCAGGAAGGTCGGAAAAAAAATATATGTTGTGATTTCAGGAGACTGTAGTTTTTTGGCAGCCTAACAACGCCTTTCATTGAATGAGTTATTCGCCAGCCTGTGCTTAAGGCTACATCAAGAGGAAACAAACCATAGAGATAGAACGTAGAACTACTGTATTGTGTCAAGTTTCAAGAAGCTAGCACAAACCGTGTTTGATTTAGAGTTCGAACTGCATCTGTCAATATAGGAGAAAACAGAGTGAAACCTAAAAATTCAAACTGTTACTGCAAATGGATGCTTCAACGTAGGAGAACGAAACTTGGGCTTCCAAGTGGGATTGGTGTACTGATCATAACTTGAAAGTATCATGAAGATTGGATGAAAAATGTATGTTGTGATTTCAGGAGACTGTAGTTTTTTGGCAGCCTAACAACGCCTTTCATTGAATGAGTTATTCGCCAGCCTGTGCTTAAGGCTACATCAAGAGGAAACAAACCTTAGAGATAGAACGTAGAACTACTGTATTGTGTCAAGTTTCAAGAAGCTAGCACAAACCGTGTTTGATTTAGAGTTCGAACTGCATCTGTCAATATAGGAGAAAACAGAGTGAAACCTAAAAATTCAAACTGTTACTGCAAACGGATGCTTCAACGTAGGAGAACAAAACTTGGGCATCCAAGTGGGAATGGTGTACTGATCATTACTTGAAAGTATCATGAAGATTGGATGAAAAAATGTATGTTGTGATTTCAGGAGACTGTAGTTTTTTGGCAGCCTAACAACGCCTTTCATTGAATGAGTTATTCGCCAGCGTGTGCTTAAGGTTACATCAAGAGGAAACAAACCTTAGAGATAGAACGTAGAACTACTGTATTGTGTCAAGTTTCAAGAAGCTAGCACAAACCGTGTTTGATTTAGAGTTCGAACTGCATCTGTCAATATAGGAGAAAACAGAGTGAAACCTAAAAATTCAAACTGTTACTGCAAACGGATGCTTCAACGTAGGAGAACGAAACTTGGGCATCCAAGTGGGATTGGTGTACTGATCATTACTTGAAAGTATCATGAAGATTGGATGAAAAAATGTATGTTGAGATTTCAGGAGACTCTGGTTTTTGGAAGTTTGGCAACCCCTTTCAATATAAGTGTTATTCGCGAGTCCCTGTATTAGGCTACATCAAGAAGAAACAAACCTTAGAGATAGAACGTAGAACTACTGTATTGTGTCACGTTTCAAGAAGCTAGCACAAACCGTGTTTGATTTAGAGTTCGAACTGCATCTGTCAATATAGGAGAAAACAGAGTGAAACCTAAAAATTCAAACTGTTACTGCAAACGGATGCTTCAACGTAGGAGAACGAAACTTGGGCATCCACGTGGGATTGGTGTACTGATCATTACTTGAAAGTATCATGAAGATTGGATGAAAAAAATGTATGTTGAGATTTCAGGAGACTCTAGTTTTTGGAAGTTTGGCAATTCCTTTCAATATAAGTGTTATTCGCGAGTCCCTGTATTAGGCTACATCAAGAGGAAACAAACCTTAGAGACAGAACGTAGAACTACTGTATTGTGTCACGTTTCAAGAAGCTAGCACAAACCGTGTTTGATTTAGAGTTCTAACTGCATCTGTCAATATAGAAGAAAACGCAGTGAAACCTAAAAATTCAAACTGTTACTGCAAACGGATGCTTCAACGTAGGAGAACGAAACTTGGACATCCAAGTTTGATTGGAGTACTGCTCATTATTTGAAAGTATCAGGAAGGTCGGAAAAAAAATATATGTTGTGATTTCAGGAGACTGTAGTTTTTTGGCAGCCTAACAACACCTTTCATTGAATGAGTTATTCGCCAGCCTGTGCTTCAGGCTACATCAAGAGGAAACAAACCTTAGAGATAGAACGTAGAACTACTGTATTGTGTCAAGTTTCAAGAAGCTAGCACAAACCGTGTTTGATTTAGAGTTCGAACTGCATCTGTCAATATAGGAGAAAACAGAGTGAAACCTAAAAATTCAAACTGTTACTGCAAACGGATGCTTCAACGTAGGAGAACGATACTTGGGCATCCAAGTGGGATTGGTGTACTGATCATTACTTGAAAGTATCATGAAGATTGGATGAAAAAAATGTATGTTGAGATTTCAGGAGACTCTAGTTTTTGGAAGTTTGGCAATCCCTTTCAATATAAGTGTTATTCGCGAGTCCCTGTATTAGGCTACATCAAGAGGAAACAAACCTTAGAGACAGAACGTAGAACTACTGTATTGTGTCACGTTTCAAGAAGCTAGCACAAACCGTGTTTGATTTAGAGTTCTAACTGCATCTGTCAATATAGAAGAAAACGCAGTGAAACCTAAAAATTCAAACTGTTACTGCAAACGGATGCTTCAACGTAGGAGAACGAAACTTGACATCCAAGTTTGATTGGAGTACTGCTCATTATTTGAAAGTATCAGGAAGGTCGGAAAAAAAATATATGTTGTGATTTCAGGAGACTGTAGTTTTTTGGCAGCCTAACAACGCCTTTCATTGAATGAGTTATTCGCCAGCCTGTGCTTAAGGCTACATCAAGAGGAAACAAACCTTAGAGATAGAACGTAGAACTACTGGATTGTGTCAAGTTTCAAGAAGCCAGCACAAACCGTGTTTGATTTAGAGTTCGAACTGCATCTGTCAATATAGGAGAAAACAGAGTGAAACCTAAAAATTCAAACTGTTACTGCAAACGGATGCTTCAACATAGGAGAACGAAACTTGGGCATCCAAGTGGGATTGGTGTACTTATCATTACTTGAAAGTATCATGAAGATTGGATGAAAAAATGTATGTTGTGATTTCAGGAGACTGTAGTTTTTTGGCAGCCTAACAACGCCTTTCATTGAATGAGTTATTCGCCAGCTTGTGCTTAAGGCTACATCAAGAGGAAACAAACCTTAGAGATAGAACGTAGAACTACTGTATTGTGTCAAGTTTCAAGAAGCTAGCACAAACCGTGTTTGATTTAGAGTTCGAACTGCATCTGTCAATATAGGAGAAAACAGAGTGAAACCTAAAAATTCAAACTGTTACTGCAAACGGATGCTTCAACGTAGGAGAACGATACTTGGGCATCCAAGTGGGATTGGTGTACTGATCATTACTTGAAAGTATCATGAAGATTGGATGAAAATATGTATGTTGAGATTTCAGGAGACTCTAGTTTTTGGAAGTTTGGCAACCCCTTTCAATATAAGTGTTATTCGCGAGTCCCTGCATTAGGCTACATCAAGAGGAAACAAACCTTAGAGATAGAACGTAGAACTACTGTATTGTGTCACGTTTCAAGAAGCTAGCACAAACCGTGTTTGATTTAGAGTTCTAACTGCATCTGTCAATATAGAAGAAAACGCAGTGAAACCTAAAAATTCAAACTGTTACTGCAAACGGATGCTTCAACGTAGGAGAACGAAACTTGGACATCCAAGTTTGATTGGAGTACTGCTCATTATTTGAAAGTATCAGGAAGGTCGGAAAAAAATATATGTTGTGATTTCAGGAGACTGTAGTTTTTGGCAGCCTAACAACGCCTTTCATTGAATGAGTTATTCGCCAGCCTGTGCTTAAGGCTACATCAAGAGGAAACAAACCTTAGAGATAGAACGTAGAACTACTGTATTGTGTCAAGTTTCAAGAAGCTAGCACAAACCGTGTTTGATTTAGAGTTCGAACTGCATCTGTCAATATAGGAGAAAACAGAGTGAAACCTAAAAATTCAAACTGTTACTGCAAACGGATGCTTCAACGTAGGAGGACGATACTTGGGCATCCAAGTGGGATTGGTGTACTGATCATTACTTGAAAGTATCATGAAGATTGGATGAAAAAAATGTATGTTGAGATTTCAGGAGACTCTAGTTTTTGAAAGTTTGGCAATCCCTTTCAATATAAGTGTTATTCCGAGTCCCTGTATTAGGCTACATCAAGAGGAAACAAACCTTAGAGATAGAACGTAGAACTACTGTATTGTGTCACGTTTCAAGAAGCTAGCACAAACCGTGTTTGATTTAGAGTTCTAACTGCATCTGTCAATATAGAAGAAAACGCAGTGAAACCTAAAAATTCAAACTGTTACTGCAAACGGATGCTTCAACGTAGGAGAACGAATCTTGGACATCCAAGTTTGATTGCAGTACTGCTCATTATTTGAAAGTATCAGGAAGGTCGGAAAAAAAAATATATGTTGTGATTTCAGGAGACTGTAGTTTTTTGGCAGCCTAACAACGCCTTTCATTGAATGAGTTATTCGCCAGCCTGTGCTTAAGGCTACATCAAGAGGAAACAAACCTTAGAGATAGAACGTAGAACTACTGTATTGTGTCAAGTTTCAAGAAGCTAGCACAAACCATGTTTGATTTAGAGTTCGAAATGCATCTGTCAATATAGGAGAAAACAGAGTGAAACCTAAAAATTCAAACTGTTACTGCAAACGGATGCTTCAACGTAGGAGAACGAAACTTGGGCATCCAAGTGGGATTGGTGTACTGATCATAACTTGAAAGTATCATGAAGATTGGATGAAAAAATGTATGTTATGATTTCAGGAGACTGTAGTTTTTTGGCAGCCTAACAACGCCTTTCATTGAATGAGTTATTCGCCAGCCTGTGCTTAAGGTTACATCAAGAGGAAACAAACCTTAGAGATAGAACGTAGAACTACTGTATTGTGTCAAGTTTCAAGAAGCTAGCACAAACCGTGTTTGATTTAGAGTTCGAACTGCATCTGTCAATATAGGAGAAAACAGAGTGAAACCTAAAAATTCAAACTGTTACTGCAAACGGATGCTTCAACGTAGGAGAACGAAACTTGGGCATCCAAGTGGGATTGGTGTACTGATCATTACTTGAAAGTATCATGAAGATTGGATGAAAAAATGTATGTTGTGATTTCAGGAGACTGTAGTTTTTTGGCAGCCTAACAACGCCTTTCATTGAATGAGGTATTCGACAGCCTGTGGTTAAGGCTACATCAAGAGGAAACAAACCTTAGAGATAGAACGTAGAACTACTGTATTGTGTCAAGTTTCAAGAAGCTAGCACAAACCGTGTTTGATTTAGAGTTCCAACTGCATCTGTCAATATAGGAGAAAACAGAGTGAAACCTAAAAATTCAAACTGTTACTGCAAACGGATGCTTCAACGTAGGAGAACGAAACTTGGGCATCCAAGTGGGATTGGTGTACTGATCATTACTTGAAAGTATCATGAAGATTGGATGAAAAAATGTATGTTGAGATTTCAGGAGACTCTATTTTTTGGAAGTTTGGCAACCCCTTTCAATATAAGTGTTATTCGCGAGTCCCTGTATTAGGCTACATCAAGAGGAAACAAACCTTAGAGATAGAACGTAGAACTACTGTATTGTGTCACGTTTCAAGAAGCTAGCACAAACCGTGTTTGATTTAGAGTTCTAACTGCATCTGTCAATATAGAAGAAAACGCAGTGAAACCTAAAAATTCAAACTGTTACTGCAAACGGATGCTTCAACGTAGGAGAACGAAACTTGGACATCCAAGTTTGATTGGAGTACTGCTCATTATTTGAAAGTATCAGGAAGGTCGGAAAAAAAATATATGTTGTGATTTCAGGAGACTGTAGTTTTTTGGCAGCCTAACAACGCCTTTCATTGAATGAGTTATTCGCCAGCCTGTGCTTAAGGCTACATCAAGAGGAAACAAACCATAGAGATAGAACGTAGAACTACTGTATTGTGTCAAGTTTCAAGAAGCTAGCACAAACCGTGTTTGATTTAGAGTTCGAACTGCATCTGTCAATATAGAAGAAAACAGAGTGAAACCTAAAAATTCAAACTGTTACTGCAAACGGATGGTTCAACGTAGGAGAACGAAACTTGGGCATCCAAGTGGGATTGGTGTACTGATCATTACTTGAAAGTATCATGAAGATTGGATGAAAAAATGTATGTTGTGATTTCAGGAGACTGTAGTTTTTTGGCAGCCTAACAACGCCTTTCATTGAATGAGTTATTCGCCAGTCTGTGCTTAAGGCTACATCAAGAGGAAACAAACCTTAGAGATAGAACGTAGAACTACTGTATTGTGTCAAGTTTCAAGAAGCTAGCACAAACCGTGTTTGATTTAGAGTTCTAACTGCATCTGTCAATATAGAAGAAAACAGAGTGAAACCTAAAAATTCAAACTGTTACTGCAAACGGATGCTTCAACGTAGGAGAACGAAACTTGGACCTCCAAGTTTGATTGGAGTACTGCTCATTATTTGAAAGTATCAGGAAGGTTGGAAAAAAAAAATATGTTGTGATTTCAGGAGACTGTAGTTTTTTGGCAGCCTAACAACGCCTTTCATTGAATGAGTTATTCGCCAGCCTGTGCTTAAGGCTACATCAAGAGGAAACAAACCTTAGAGATAGAACGTAGAACTACTGTATTGTGTCAAGTTTCAAGAAGCTAGCACAAACCGTGTTTGATTTAGAGTTCGAACTGCATCTGTCAATATAGGAGAAAACAGAGTGAAACCTAAAAATTCAAACTGTTACTGCAAACGGATGCTTTAACGTAGGAGAACGATACTTGGGCATCCAAGTGGGATTGGTGTGCTGATCATTACTTGAAAGTATCATGAAGATTGGATGAAAAAAATGTATGTTGAGATTTCAGGAGACTCTAGTTTTTGGAAGTTTGCAATCCGTTTCAATATAAGTGTTATTCGCGAGTCCCTGTATTAGGCTACATCAAGAGGAAACAAACCTTAGAGATAGAACGTAGAACTACTGTATTGTGTCACGTTTCAAGAAGCTAGCACAAACCGTGTTTGATTTAGAGTTCTAACTGCATCTGTCAATATAGAAGAAAACGCAGTGAAACCTAAAAATTCAAACTGTTACTGCAAACGGGTGCTTCAACGTAGGAGAACGAAACTTGGACATCCAAGTTTGATTGGAGTACTGCTCATTATTTGAAAGTATCAGGAAGGTCGGAAAAAAAATATATGTTGTGATTTCAGGAGACTGTAGTTTTTTGGCAGCCTAACAACGCCTTTCATTGAATGAGTTATTCGCCAGCCTGTGCTTAAGGCTACATCAAGAGGAAACAAACCTTAGAGATAGAACGTAGAACTACTGTATTGTGTCACGTTTCAAGAAGCTAGCACAAACCGTGTTTGATTTAGAGTTCGAACTGCATCTGTCAATATAGGAGAAAACAGAGTGAAACCTAAAAATTCAAACTGTTACTGCAAACGGATGCTTCAACGTAAGAGAACGATACTTGGGCATCCAAGTGGGATTGGTGTGCTGATCATTACTTGAAAGTATCATGAAGATTGGATGAAAAAATGTATGTTGAGATTTCAGGAGACTCTAGTTTTTGGAAGTTGGCAACCCCTTTCAATATAAGTGTTATTCGCGAGTCCCTGTATTAGGCTACATCAAGAGGAAACAAACCTTAGAGATAGAACGTAGAACTACTGTATTGTGTCACGTTTCAAGAAGCTAGCACAAACCGTGTTTGATTTAGAGTTCGAACTGCATCTGTCAATATAGAAGAAAACGCAGTGAAACCTAAAAATTCAAACTGTTACTGCAAACGGATGCTTCAACGTAGGAGAACGAAACTTGGACATCCAAGTTTGATTGGAGTACTGCTCATTATTTGAAAGTATCAGGAAGGTCGGAAAAAAAATATATGTTGTGATTTCAGGAGACTGTAGTTTTTTGGCAGCCTAACAACGCCTTTCATTGAATGAGTTATTCGCCAGCCTGTGCTTAAGGCTACATCAAGAGGAAACAAACCTTAGAGATAGAACGTAGAACTACTGTATTGTGTCAAGTTTCAAGAAGCTAGCACAAACCGTGTTTGATTTAGAGTTCGAACTGCATCTGTCAATATAGGAGAAAACAGAGTGAAACCTAAAAATTCAAACTGTTACTGCAAACGGATGCTTCAACGTAGGAGAACGAAACTTGGGCATCCAAGTGGGATTGGTGTAATGATCATTACTTGAAAGTATCATGAAGATTGGATGAAAAAATGTATGTTGAGATTTCAGGAGACTCTATTTTTTGGAACTTTGGCAACCCCTTTCAATATAAGTGTTATTCGCGAGTCCCTGTATTAGGCTACATCAAGAGGAAACAAACCTTAGTAATAGAACGTAGAACTACTGTATTGTGTCACGTTTCAAGAAGCTAGCACAAACCGGGTTTGATTTAGAGTTCTAACTGCATCTGTCAATATAGAAGAAAACAGAGTGAAACCTAAAAATTCAAACTGTTACTGCAAACGGATGCTTCAACGTAGGAGAACGAAACTTGGACATCCAAGTTTGATTGGAGTACTGCTCATTATTTGAAAGTATCAGGAAGGTCGGAAAAAAAATATATGTTGTGATTTCAGGAGACTGTAGTTTTTTGGCAGCCTAACAACGCCTTTCATTGAATGAGTTATACGCCAGCCTGTGCTTAAGGCTACATCAAGAGGAAACAAACCTTAGAGATAGAACGTAGAACTACTGTATTGTGTCAAGTTTCAAGAAGCTAGCACAAACCGGTGTTTGATTTAGAGTTCGAACTGCATCTGTCAATATAGGAGAAAACAGAGTGAAACCTAAAAATTCAAACTGTTACTGCAAACGGATGCTTCAACGTAGGAGAACGATGCTTGGGCATCCAAGTGGGATTGCTGTACTGATCATTACTTGAAAGTATCATGAAGATTGGATGAAAAAAATGTATGTTGAGATTTCAGGAGACTCTAGTTTTTGGAAGTTTGGCAATCCGTTTCAATATAAGTGTTATTCGCGAGTCCCTGTATTAGGCTACATCAAGAGGAAACAAACCTTAGAGATAGAACGTAGAACTACTGTATTGTGTCACGTTTCAAGAAGCTAGCACAAACTGTGTTTGATTTAGAGTTCGAACTGCATCTGTCAATATAGGAGAAAACAGAGTGAAACCTAAAAATTCAAACTGTTACTGCAAACGGATGCTTCAACGTAGGAGAACGAAACTTGGGCATCCAAGTGGGATTGGTGTACTGATCATTACTTGAAAGTATCATGAAGATTGGATGAAAAAATGTATGTTGAGATTTCAGGAGACTCTATTTTTTGGAACTTTGGCAACCCCTTTCAATATAAGTGTTATTCGCGAGTCCCTGTATTAGGCTACATCAAGAGGAAACAAACCTTAGTAATAGAACGTAGAACTACTGTATTGTGTCACGTTTCAAGAAGCTAGCACAAACCGGGTTTGATTTAGAGTTCTAACTGCATCTGTCAATATAGAAGAAAACAGAGTGAAACCTAAAAATTCAAACTGTTACTGCAAACGGATGCTTCAACGTAGGAGAACGAAACTTGGACATCCAAGTTTGATTGGAGTACTGCTCATTATTTGAAAGTATCAGGAAGGTCGGAAAAAAAATATATGTTGTGATTTCAGGAGACTGTAGTTTTTTCGCAGCCTAACAACGCCTTTCATTGAATGAGTTATTCGCCAGCCTGTGCTTAAGGCTACATCAAGAGGAAACAAACCTTAGAGATAGGAACGTAGAACTACTGTATTGTGTCAAGTTTCAAGAAGCTAGCACAAACCGTGTTTGATTTAGAGTTCGAACTGCATCTGTCAATATAGGAGAAAACAGAGTGAAACCTAAAAATTCAAACTGTTACTGCAAACGGATGCTTCAACGTAGGAGAACGATGCTTGGGCATCCAAGTGGGATTGCTGTACTGATCATTACTTGAAAGTATCATGAAGATTGGATGAAAAAAATGTATGTTGAGATTTCAGGAGACTCTAGTTTTTGGAAGTTTGGCAACCCCTTTCAATATAAGTGTTATTCGCGAGTCCCTGTATTAGGCTACATCAAGAGGAAACAAACCTTAGAGATAGAACGTAGAACTACTGTATTGTGTCACGTTTCAAGAAGCTAGCACAAACCGTGTTTGATTTAGAGTTCTAACTGCATCTGTCAATATAGAAGAAAACGCAGTGAAACCTAAATTCAAACTGTTAGTGCAAACGGATGCTTCAACGTAGGATAACGAAACTTGGACATCCAAGTTTGATTGGAGTACTGCTCATTATTTCAAAGTATCAGGAAGGTCGGAAAAAAAATATATGTTGTGATTTCAGGAGACTGTAGTTTTCTGGCAGCCTAACAACGCCTTTCATTGAATGAGTTATTTGCCAGCCTGTGCTTAAGGCTACATCAAGAGGAAACAAACCTTAGAGATAGAACGTAGAACTACTGTATTGTGTCACGTTTCAAGAAGCTAGCACAAACTGTGTTTGATTTAGAGTTCGAACTGCATCTGTCAATATAGGAGAAAACAGAGTGAAACCTAAAAATTCAAACTGTTACTGCAAACGGATGCTTCAACGTAGGAGAACGAAACTTGGGCATCCAGTGGGATTGGTGTACTGATCATTACTTGAAAGTATCATGAAGATTGGATGAAAAAATGTATGTTGTGATTTCAGGAGACTGTAGTTTTTTGGCAGCCTAACAACGCCTTTCATTGAATGAGTTATTCGCCAGCCTGTGCTTAAGGCTACATCAAGAGGAAACAAACCTTAGAGATAGAACGTAGAACTACTGTATTGTGTCACGTTTCAAGAAGCTAGCACAAACCGTGTTTGATTTAGAGTTCTAACTGCATCTGTCAATATAGAAGAAAACGCAGTGAAACCTAAAAATTCAAACTGTTACTGCAAACGGATGCTTCAACGTAGGAGAACAAAACTTGGGCATCCAAGTGGGATTGGTGTACTGATCATAACTTGAAAGTATCATGAAGATTGGATGAAAAAATGTATGTTGTGATTTCAGGAGACTGTAGTTTTTTGGCAGCCTAACAACGCCTTTCATTGAATGAGTTATTCGCCAGCCTGTGCTTAAGGCTACATCAAGAGGAAACAAACCTTAGAGATAGAACGTAGAACTACTGTATTGTGTCAAGTTTCAAGAAGCTAGCACAAACCGTGTTTGATTTAGAGTTCGAACTGCATCTGTCAATATAGGAGAAAACAGAGTGAAACCTAAAAATTCAAACTGTTACTGCAAACGGATGCTTCAACGTAGGAGAACGAAACTTGGGCATCCAAGTGGGATTGGTGTACTGATCATTACTTGAAAGTATCATGAAGATTGGATGAAAAAATGTATGTTGAGATTTCAGGAGACTCTAGTTTTTGGAAGTTTGGCAACCCCTTTCAATATAAGTGTTATTCGTGAGTCCCTGTATTAGGCTACATCAAGAGGAAACAAACCTTAGAGATAGAACGTAGAACTACTGTATTGTGTCACGTTTCAAGAAGCTAGCACAAACCGTGTTTGATTTGGAGTTCTAACTGCATCTGTCAATATAGAAGAAAACAGAGTGAAACCTAAAAATTCAAACTGTTACTGCAAACGGATGCTTCAACGTAGGAGAACGAAACTTGGACATCCAAGTTTGATTGGAGTACTGCTCATTATTTGAAAGTATCAGGAAGGTCGGAAAAAAATATATGTTGTGATTTCAGGAGACTGTAGTTTTTTGGCAGCCTAACAACGCCTTTCATTGAATGAGTTATTCGCCAGCCTGTGCTTAAGGCTACATCAAGAGGAAACAAACCTTAGAGATAGAACGTAGAACTACTGTATTGTGTCAAGTTTCAAGAAGCTAGCACAAACCGTGTTTGATTTAGAGTTCGAACTGCATCTGTCAATATAGGAGAAAACAGAGTGAAACCTAAAAATTCAAACTGTTACTGCAAACGGATGCTTTAACGTAGGAGAACGATACTTGGGCATCCAAGTGGGATTGCTGTACTTATCATTACTTGAAAGTATCATGAAGATTGGATGAAAAAATGTATGTTGAGATTTCAGGAGACTCTAGTTTTTGGAAGTTTGGCAATCCGTTTCAATGTAAGTGTTATTCGCGAGTCCCTGTATTAGGCTACATCAAGAGGAAACAAACCTTAGAGATAGAACGTAGAACTACTGTATTGTGTCACGTTTCAAGTAGCTAGCACAAACCGTGTTTGATTTAGAGTTCTAACAGCATCTGTCAATATAGAAGAAAACGCAGTGAAACCTATAAATTCAAACTGTTACTGCAAACGGATGCTTCAACGTAGGAGAACGAAACTTGGACATCCAAGTTTGATTGGAGTACTGCTCATTATTTGAAAGTATCAGGAAGGTCGGAAAAAAAATATATGTTGTGATTTCAGGAGACTGTAGTTTTTTGGCAGCCTAACAACGCCTTTCATTGAATGAGTTATTCGCCAGCCTGTGCTTAAGGCTACATCAAGAGGAAACAAACCTTAGAGATAGAACGTAGAACTACTGTATTGTGTCAAGTTTCAAGAAGCTAGCACAAACCGTGTTTGATTTAGAGTTCGAACTGCATCTGTCAATATAGGAGAAAACAGAGTGAAACCTAAAAATTCAAACTGTTACTGCAAACGGATGCTTCAACGTAAGAGAACGATACTTGGGCATCCAAGTGGGATTGGTGTGCTGATCATTACTTGAAAGTATCATGAAGATTGGATGAAAATATGTATGTTGAGATTTCAGGAGACTCTAGTTTTTGGAAGTTTGGCAACCCCTTTCAATAGAAGTGTTATTCGCGAGTCCCTGTATTAGGCTACATCAAGAGGAAAACAAACCTTAGAGATAGAACGTAGAACTACTGTATTGTGTCACGTTTCAAGAAGCTAGCACAAACCGTGTTTGATTTAGAGTTCGAACTGCATCTGTCAATATAGAAGAAAACGCAGTGAAACCTAAAAATTCAAACTGTTACTGCAAACGGATGCTTCAACGTAGGAGAACGAAACTTGGACATCCAAGTTTGATTGGAGTACTGCTCATTATTTGAAAGTATCAGGAAGGTCGGAAAAAAAATATATGTTGTGATTTCAGGAGACTGTAGTTTTTTGGCAGCCTAACAACGCCTTTCATTGAATGAGTTATTCGCCAGCCTGTGCTTAAGGCTACATCAAGAGGAAACAAACCTTAGAGATAGAACGTAGAACTACTGTATTGTGTCAAGTTTCAAGAAGCTAGCACAAACCGTGTTTGATTTAGAGTTCGAACTGCATCTGTCAATATAGGAGAAAACAGAGTGAAACCTAAAAATTCAAACTGTTACTGCAAACGGATGCTTCAACGTAGGAGAACGAAACTTGGGCATCCAAGTGGGATTGGTGTACTGATCATTACTTGAAAGTATCATGAAGATTGGATGAAAAAATGTATGTTGAGATTTCAGGAGACTCTAGTTTTTGGAAGTTTGGCAACCCCTTTCAATATGAGTGTTATTCGCGAGTCCCTGTATTAGGCTACATCAAGAGGAAACAAACCTTAGAGATAGAACGCAGAACTACTGTATTGTGTCACGTTTCAAGAAGCTAGCACAAACCGTGTTTGATTTAGAGTTCTAACTGCATCTGTCAATATAGAAGAAAACAGAGTGAAACCTAAAAATTCAAACTGTTACTGCAAACGGATGCTTCAACGTAGGAGAACGAAACTTGGACATCCAAGTTTGATTGGAGTACTGCTCATTATTTGAAAGTATCAGGAAGGTCGGAAAAAAAAATATATGTTGTGATTTCAGGAGACTGTAGTTTTTTGGCAGCCTAACAACGCCTTTCATTGAATGAGTTATTCGCCAGCCTGTGCTTAAGGCTACATCAAGAGGAAACAAACCTTAGAGATAGAACGTAGAACTACTGTATTGTGTCAAGTTTCAAGAAGCTAGCACAAACCGTGTTTGATTTAGAGTTCGAACTGCATCTGTCAATATAGGAGAAAACAGAGTGAAACCTAAAAATTCAAACTGTTACTGCAAACGGATGCTTCAACGTAGGAGAACGAAACTTGGGCATCCAAGTGGGATTGGTGTACTGATCATTACTTGAAAGTATCATGAAGATTGGATGAAAAAATGTATGTTGTGATTTCAGGAGACTGTAGTTTTTTGGCAGCCTAACAACGCCTTTCATTGAATGAGTTATTCGCCAGCCTGTGCTTAAGGCTACATCAAGAGGAAATAAACCTTAGAGATAGAACGTAGAACTACTGTATTGTGTCAAGTTTCAAGAAGCTAGCACAAACCGTGTTTGATTTAGAGTTCGAACTGCATCTGTCAATATAGGAGAAAACAGAGTGAAACCTAAAAATTCAAACTGTTACTGCAAACGGATGCTTCAACGTAGGAGAACGATTCTTGGGCATCCAAGTGGGATTGCTGTACTGATCATTACTTGAAAGTATCATGAAGATTGGATGAAAAAAATGTATGTTGAGATTTCAGGAGACTCTAGTTTTTGGAAGTTTGGCAATCCGTTTCAATATAAGTGTTATTCGTGAGTCCCTGTATTAGGCTACATCAAGAGGAAACAAACCTTAGAGATAGAACGTAGAACTACTGTATTGTGTCACGTTTCAAGAAGCTAGCACAAACCGTGTTTGATTTAGAGTTCTAACTGCATCTGTCAATATAGAAGAAAACGCAGTGAAACCTAAAAATTCAAACTGTTACTGCAAACGGATGCTTCAACGTAGGAGAACGAAACTTGGATATCCAAGTTTGATTGGAGTACTGCTCATTATTTGAAAGTATCAGGAAGGTCGGAAAAAAAATATATGTTGTGATTTCAGGAGACTGTAGTTTTTTGGCAGCCAAACAACGCCTTTCATTGAATGAGTTATTCGCCAGCCTGTGCTTAAGGCTACATCAAGAGGAAACAAACCTTAGAGATAGAACGTAGAACTACTGTATTGTGTCAAGTTTCAAGAAGCTAGCACAAACCGTGTTTGATTTAGAGTTCGAACTGCATCTGTCAATATAGGAGAAAACAGAGTGAAACCTAAAAATTCAAACTGTTACTGCAAACGGATGCTTCAACGTAGGAGAACGAAACTTGGGCATCCAAGTGGGATTGGTGTACTGATCATTACTTGAAAGTATCATGAAGATTGGATGAAAAAATGTATGTTGTGATTTCAGGAGACTGTAGTTTTTTGGCAGCCTAACAACGCCTTTCATTGAATGAGTTATTCGCCAGCCTGTGCTTAAGGCTACATCAAGAGGAAACAAACCTTAGAGATAGAACGTAGAACTACTGTATTTTGTCACGTTTCAAGAAGCTAGCACAAACCGTGTTTGGTTTAGAGTTCGAACTGCATCTGTCAATATAGGAGAAAACAGAGTGAAACCTAAAAATTCAAACTGTTACTGCAAACGGATGCTTCAACGTAGGAGAACGATGTTTGGGCATCCAAGTGGGATTGCTGTACTGATCATTACTTGAAAGTATCATGAAGATTGGATGAAAAAAATGTATGTTGAGATTTCAGGAGACTCTAGTTTTTGGAAGTTTGGCAATCCGTTTCAATATAAGTGTTATTCGCGAGTCCCTGTATTAGGCTACATCAAGAGGAAACAAACCTTAGAGATAGAACGTAGAACTACTGTATTGTGTCACGTTTCAAGAAGCTAGCACAAACTGTGTTTGATTTAGAGTTCGAACTGCATCTGTCAATATAGGAGAAAACAGAGTGAAACCTAAAAATTCAAACTGTTACTGCAAACGGATGCTTCAACGTAGGAGAACGAAACTTGGGCATCCAAGTGGGATTGGTGTACTGATCATTACTTGAAAGTATCATGAAGATTGGATGAAAAAATGTATGTTGAGATTTCAGGAGACTCTATTTTTTGGAACTTTGGCAACCCCTTTCAATATAAGTGTTATTCGCGAGTCCCTGTATTAGGCTACATCAAGAGGAAACAAACCTTAGTAATAGAACGTAGAACTACTGTATTGTGTCACGTTTCAAGAAGCTAGCACAAACCGGGTTTGATTTAGAGTTCTAACTGCATCTGTCAATATAGAAGAAAACAGAGTGAAACCTAAAAATTCAAACTGTTACTGCAAACGGATGCTTCAACGTAGGAGAACGAAACTTTAACATCCAAGTTTGATTGGAGTACTGCTCATTATTTGAAAGTATCAGGAAGGTCGGAAAAAAAATATATGTTGTGATTTCAGGAGACTGTAGTTTTTTGGCAGCCTAACAACGCCTTTCATTGAATGAGTTATTCGCCAGCCTGTGCTTAAGGCTACATCAAGAAGAAACAAACCTTAGAGATAGAACGTAGAACTACTGTATTGTGTCAAGTTTCAAGAAGCTAGCACAAACCGTGTTTGATTTAGAGTTCGAACTGCATCTGTCAATATAGGAGAAAACAGAGTGAAACCTAAAAATTCAAACTGTTACTGCAAACGGATGCTTCAACGTAGGAGAACGATGCTTGGGCATCCAAGTGGGATTGCTGTACTGATCATTACTTGAAAGTATCATGAAGATTGGATGAAAAAAATGTATGTTGAGATTTCAGGAGACTCTAGTTTTTGGAAGTTTGGCAACCCCTTTCAATATAAGTGTTATTCGCGAGTCCCTGTATTAGGCTACATCAAGAGGAAACAAACCTTAGAGATAGAACGTAGAACTACTGTATTGTGTCACGTTTCAAGAAGCTAGCACAAACCGTGTTTGATTTAGAGTTCTAACTGCATCTGTCAATATAGAAGAAAACGCAGTGAAACCTAAATTCAAACTGTTAGTGCAAACGGATGCTTCAACGTAGGATAACGAAACTTGGACATCCAAGTTTGATTGGAGTACTGCTCATTATTTGAAAGTATCAGGAAGGTCGGAAAAAAATATATGTTGTGATTTCAGGAGACTGTAGTTTTCTGGCAGCCTAACAACGCCTTTCATTGAATGAGTTATTTGCCAGCCTGTGCTTAAGGCTACATCAAGAGGAAACAAACCTTAGAGATAGAACGTAGAACTACTGTATTGTGTCACGTTTCAAGAAGCTAGCACAAACTGTGTTTGATTTAGAGTTCGAACTGCATCTGTCAATATAGGAGAAAACAGAGTGAAACCTAAAAATTCAAACTGTTACTGCAAACGGATGCTTCAACGTAGGAGAACGAAACTTGGGCATCCAAGTGGGATTGGTGTACTGATCATTACTTGAAAGTATCATGAAGATTGGATGAAAAAATGTATGTTGTGATTTCAGGAGACTGTAGTTTTTGGCAGCCTAACAACGCCTTTCATTGAATGAGTTATTCGCCAGCCTGTGCTTAAGGCTACATCAAGAGGAAACAAACCTTAGAGATAGAACGTAGAACTACTGTATTGTGTCACGTTTCAAGAAGCTAGCACAAACCGTGTTTGATTTAGAGTTCTAACTGCATCTGTCAATATAGAAGAAAACGCAGTGAAACCTAAAAATTCAAACTGTTACTGCAAACGGATGCTTCAACGTAGGAGAACAAAACTTGGGCATCCAAGTGGGATTGATGTACTGATCATAACTTGAAAGTATCATGAAGATTGGATGAAAAAATGTATGTTGTGATTTCAGGAGACTGTAGTTTTTTGGCAGCCTAACAACGCCTTTCATTGAATGAGTTATTCGCCAGCCTGTGCTTAAGGCTATATCAAGAGGAAACAAACCTTAGAGATAGAACGTAGAACTACTGTATTGTGTCAAGTTTCAAGAAGCTAGCACAAACCGTGTTTGATTTAGAGTTCGAACTGCATCTGTCAATATAGGAGAAAACAGAGTGAAACCTAAAAATTCAAACTGTTACTGCAAACGGATGCTTCAACGTAGGAGAACGAAACTTGGGCATCCAAGTGGGATTGGTGTACTGATCATTACTTGAAAGTATCATGAAGATTGGATGAAAAAATGTATGTTGAGATTTCAGGAGACTCTAGTTTTTGGAAGTTTGGCAACCCCTTTCAATATAAGTGTTATTCGCGAGTCCCTGTATTAGGCTACATCAAGAGGAAACAAACCTTAGAGATAGAACGTAGAACTACTGTATTGTGTCACGTTTCAAGAAGCTAGCACAAACCTTGTTTGATTTGGAGTTCTAACTGCATCTGTCAATATAGAAGAAAACAGAGTGAAACCTAAAAATTCAAACTGTTACTGCAAACGGATGCTTCAACGTAGGAGAACGAAACTTGGACATCCAAGTTTGATTGGAGTACTGCTCATTATTTGAAAGTATCAGGAAGGTCGGAAAAAAAATATATGTTGTGATTTCAGGAGACTGTAGTTTTTTGGCAGCCTAACAACGCCTTTCATTGAATGAGTTATTCGCCAGCCTGTGCTTAAGGCTACATCAAGAGGAAACAAACCTTAGAGATAGAACGTAGAACTACTGTATTGTGTCAAGTTTCAAGAAGCTAGCACAAACCGTGTTTGATTTAGAGTTCGAACTGCATCTGTCAATATAGGAGAAAACAGAGTGAAACCTAAAAATTCAAACTGTTACTGCAAACGGATGCTTTAACGTAGGAGAACGATACTTGGGCATCCAAGTGGGATTGCTGTACTTATCATTACTTGAAAGTATCATGAAGATTGGATGAAAAAAATGTATGTTGAGATTTCAGGAGACTCTAGTTTTTGGAAGTTTGGCAATCCATTTCAATGTAAGTGTTATTCGCGAGTCCCTGTATTAGGCTACATCAAGAGGAAACAAACCTTAGAGATAGAACGTAGAACTACTGTATTGTGTCACGTTTCAAGTAGCTAGCACAAACCGTGTTTGATTTAGAGTTCTAACAGCATCTGTCAATATAGAAGAAAACGCAGTGAAACCTATAAATTCAAACTGTTACTGCAAACGGATGCTTCAACGTAGGAGAACGAAACTTGGACATCCAAGTTTGATTGGAGTACTGCTCATTATTTGAAAGTATCAGGAAGGTCGGAAAAAAAATATATGTTGTGATTTCAGGAGACTGTAGTTTTTTGGCAGCCTAACAACGCCTTTCATTGAATGAGTTATTCGCCAGCCTGTGCTTAAGGCTACATCAAGAGGAAACAAACCTTAGAGATAGAACGTAGAACTACTGTATTGTGTCAAGTTTCAAGAAGCTAGCACAAACCGTGTTTGATTTAGAGTTCGAACTGCATCTGTCAATATAGGAGAAAACAGAGTGAAACCTAAAAATTCAAACTGTTACTGCAAACGGATGCTTCAACGTAAGAGAACGATACTTGGGCATCCAAGTGGGATTGGTGTGCTGATCATTACTTGAAAGTATCATGAAGATTGGATGAAAATATGTATGTTGAGATTTCAGGAGACTCTAGTTTTTGGAAGTTTGGCAACCCCTTTCAATAGAAGTGTTATTCGGGAGTCCCTGTATTAGGCTACATCAAGAGGAAACAAACCTTAGAGATAGAACGTAGAACTACTGTATTGTGTCACGTTTCAAGAAGCTAGCACAAACCGTGTTTGATTTAGAGTTCGAACTGCATCTGTCAATATAGAAGAAAACGCAGTGAAACCTAAAAATTCAAACTGTTACTGCAAACGGATGCTTCAACGTAGGAGAACGAAACTTGGACATCCAAGTTTGATTGGAGTACTGCTCATTATTTGAAAGTATCAGGAAGGTCGGAAAAAAAATATATGTTGTGATTTCAGGAGACTGTAGTTTTTTGGCAGCCTAACAACGCCTTTCATTGAATGAGTTATTCGCCAGCCTGTGCTTAAGGCTACATCAAGAGGAAACAAACCTTAGAGATAGAACGTAGAACTACTGTATTGTGTCAAGTTTCAAGAAGCTAGCACAAACCGTGTTTGATTTAGAGTTCGAACTGCATCTGTCAATATAGGAGAAAACAGAGTGAAACCTAATAATTCAAACTGTTACTGCAAACGGATGCTTCAACGTAGGAGAACGAAACTTGGGCATCCAAGTGGGATTGGTGTACTGATCATTACTTGAAAGTATCATGAAGATTGGATGAAAAAATGTATGTTGAGATTTCAGGAGACTCTAGTTTTTGGAAGTTTGGCAACCCCTTTCAATATGAGTGTTATTCGCGAGTCCCTGTATTAGGCTACATCAAGAGGAAACAAACCTTAGAGATAGAACGCAGAACTACTGTATTGTGTCACGTTTCAAGAAGCTAGCACAAACCGTGTTTGATTTAGAGTTCTAACTGCATCTGTCAATATAGAAGAAAACAGAGTGAAACCTAAAAATTCAAACTGTTACTGCAAACGGATGCTTCAACGTAGGAGAACGAAACCTGGACATCCAAGTTTGATTGGAGTACTGCTCATTATTTGAAAGTATCAGGAAGGTCGGAAAAAAAAAATATATGTTGTGATTTCAGGAGACTGTAGTTTTTTGGCAGCCTAACAACGCCTTTCATTGAATGAGTTATTCGCCAGCCTGTGCTTAAGGCTACATCAAGAGGAAACAAACCTTAGAGATAGAACGTAGAACTACTGTATTGTGTCAAGTTTCAAGAAGCTAGCACAAACCGTGTTTGATTTAGAGTTCGAACTGCATCTGTCAATATAGGAGAAAACAGAGTGAAACCTAAAAATTCAAACTGTTACTGCAAACGGATGCTTCAACGTAGGAGAACGAAACTTGGGCATCCAAGTGGGATTGGTGTACTGATCATTACTTGAAAGTATCATGAAGATTGGATGAAAAAATGTATGTTGTGATTTCAGGAGACTGTAGTTTTTTGGCAGCCTAACAACGCCTTTCATTGAATGAGTTATTCGCCAGCCTGTGCTTAAGGCTACATCAAGAGGAAATAAACCTTAGAGATAGAACGTAGAACTACTGTATTGTGTCAAGTTTCAAGAAGCTAGCACAAACCGTGTTTGATTTAGAGTTCGAACTGCATCTGTCAATATAGGAGAAAACAGAGTGAAACCTAAAAATTCAAACTGTTACTGCAAACGGATGCTTCAACGTAGGAGAACGATTCTTGGGCATCCAAGTGGGATGGCTGTACTGATCATTACTTGAAAGTATCATGAAGATTGGATGAAAAAAATGTATGTTGAGATTTCAGGAGACTCTAGTTTTTGGAAGTTTGGCAATCCGTTTCAATATAAGTGTTATTCGCGAGTCCCTGTATTAGGCTACATCAAGAGGAAACAAACCTTAGAGATAGAACGTAGAACTACTGTATTGTGTCACGTTTCAAGAAGCTAGCACAAACCGTGTTTGATTTAGAGTTCTAACTGCATCTGTCAATATAGAAGAAAACGCAGTGAAACCTAAAAATTCAAACTGTTACTGCAAACGGATGCTTCAACGTAGGAGAACGAAACTTGGATATCCAAGTTTGATTGGAGTACTGCTCATTATTTGAAAGTATCAGGAAGGTCGGAAAAAAAATATATGTTGTGATTTCAGGAGACTGTAGTTTTTTGGCAGCCAAACAACGCCTTTCATTGAATGAGTTATTCGCCAGCCTGTGCTTAAGGCTACATCAAGAGGAAACAAACCTTAGAGATAGAACGTAGAACTACTGTATTGTGTCAAGTTTCAAGAAGCTAGCACAAACCGTGTTTGATTTAGAGTTCGAACTGCATCTGTCAATATAGGAGAAAACAGAGTGAAACCTAAAAATTCAAACTGTTACTGCAAACGGATGCTTCAACGTAGGAGAACGAAACTTGGGCATCCAAGTGGGATTGGTGTACTGATCATTACTTGAAAGTATCATGAAGATTGGATGAAAAAATGTATGTTGTGATTTCAGGAGACTGTAGTTTTTTGGCAGCCTAACAACGCCTTTCATTGAATGAGTTATTCGCCAGCCTGTGCTTAAGGCTACATCAAGAGGAAACAAACCTTAGAGATAGAACGTAGAACTACTGTATTGTGTCACGTTTCAAGAAGCTAGCACAAACCGTGTTTGGTTTAGAGTTCGAACTGCATCTGTCAATATAGGAGAAAACAGAGTGAAACCTAAAAATTCAAACTGTTACTGCAAACGGATGCTTCAACGTAGGAGAACGAAACTTGGGCATCCAAGTGGGATTGGTGTACTGATCATTACTTGAAAGTATCATGAAGATTGGATGAAAAAATGTATGTTGTGATTTCAGGAGACTGTAGTTTTTTGGCAGCCTAACAACGCCTTTCATTGAATGAGTTATTCGCCAGCCTGTGCTTAAGGCTACATCAAGAGGAAACAAACCTTAGAGATAGAACGTAGAACTACTGTATTGTGTCAAGTTTCAAGAAGCTAGCACAAACCGTGTTTGATTTATAGTTCGAACTGCATCTGTCAATATAGGAGAAAACAGAGTGAAACCTAAAAATTCAAACTGTTACTGCAAACGGATGCTTCAACGTAGGAGAACGAAACTTGGGCATCCAAGTGGGATTGGTGTACTGATCATTACTTGAAAGTATCATGAAGATTGGATGAAAAAATGTATGTTGAGATTTCAGGAGACTCTAGTTTTTGGAAGTTTGGCAACCCCTTTCAATATAAGTGTTATTCGCGAGTCCCTGTATTAGGCTACATCAAGAGGAAACAAACCTTAGAGATAGAACGTAGAACTACTGTATTGTGTCACGTTTCAAGAAGCTAGCACAGACCGTGTTTGATTTGGAGTTCTAACTGCATCTGTCAATATAGAAGAAAACAGAGTGAAACCTAAAAATTCAAACTGTTACTGCAAACGGATGCTTCAACGTAGGAGAACGAAACTTGGACATCCAAGTTTGATTGGAGTACTGCTCATTATTTGAAAGTATCAGGAAGGTCGGAAAAAAATATATGTTGTGATGTCAGGAGACTGTAGTTTTTTGGCAGCCTAACAACGCCTTTCATTGAATGAGTTATTCGCCAGCCTGTGCTTAAGGCTACATCAAGAGGATACAAACCTTAGAGATAGAACGTAGAACTACTGTATTGTGTCACGTTTCAAGAAGCTAGCACAAACCGTGTTTGATTTAGAGTTCGAACTGCATCTGTCAATATAGAAGAAAACAGAGTGAAACCTAAAAATTCAAACTGTTACTGCAAACGGATGCTTCAACGTAGGAGAACGAAACTTGGACATCCAAGTTTGATTGGAGTACTGCTCATTATTTGAAAGTATCAGGAAGGTCGGAAAAAAATATATGTTGTGATGTCAGGAGACTGTAGTTTTTTGGCAGCCTAACAACGCCTTTCATTGAATGAGTTATTCGCCAGCCTGTGCTTAAGGCTACATCAAGAGGAAACAAACCTTAGAGATAGAACGTAGAACTACTGTATTGTGTCACGTTTCAAGAAGCTAGCACAAACCGTGTTTGATTTAGAGTTCGAACTGCATCTGTCAATATAGGAGAAAACAGAGTGAAACCTAAAAATTCAAACTGTTACTGCAAACGGATGCTTCAACGTAGGAGAACGAAACTTGGGCATCCAAGTGGGATTGGTGTACTGATCATTACTTGAAAGTATCATGAAGATTGGATGAAAAAATGTATGTTGTGATTTCAGGAGACTGTAGTTTTTTGGCAGCCTAACAACGCCTTTCATTGAATGAGTTATTCGCCAGCCTGTGCTTAAGGCTACATCAAGAGGAAATAAACCTTAGAGATAGAACGTAGAACTACTGTATTGTGTCAAGTTTCAAGAAGCTAGCACAAACCGTGTTTGATTTAGAGTTCGAACTGCATCTGTCAATATAGGAGAAAACAGAGTGAAACCTAAAAATTCAAACTGTTACTGCAAACGGATGCTTCAACGTAGGAGAACGATTCTTGGGCATCCAAGTGGGATTGCTGTACTGATCATTACTTGAAAGTATCATGAAGATTGGATGAAAAAAATGTATGTTGAGATTTCAGGAGACTCTAGTTTTTGGAAGTTTGGCAATCCGTTTCAATATAAGTGTTATTCGCGAGTCCCTGTATTAGGCTACATCAAGAGGAAACAAACCTTAGAGATAGAACGTAGAACTACTGTATTGTGTCACGTTTCAAGAAGCTAGCACAAACCGTGTTTGATTTAGAGTTCTAACTGCATCTGTCAATATAGAAGAAAACGCAGTGAAACCTAAAAATTCAAACTGTTACTGCAAACGGATGCTTCAACGTAGGAGAACGAAACTTGGATATCCAAGTTTGATTGGAGTACTGCTCATTATTTGAAAGTATCAGGAAGGTCGGAAAAAAAATATATGTTGTGATTTCAGGAGACTGTAGTTTTTTGGCAGCCTAACAACGCCTTTCATTGAATGAGTTATTCGCCAGCCTGTGCTTAAGGCTACATCAAGAGGAAACAAACCTTAGAGATAGAACGTAGAACTACTGTATTGTGTCAAGTTTCAAGAAGCTAGCACAAACCGTGTTTGATTTAGAGTTCGAACTGCATCTGTCAATATAGGAGAAAACAGAGTGAAACCTAAAAATTCAAACTGTTACTGCAAACGGATGCTTCAACGTAGGAGAACGAAACTTGGGCATCCAAGTGGGATTGGTGTACTGATCATTACTTGAAAGTATCATGAAGATTGGATGAAAAAATGTATGTTGTGATTTCAGGAGACTGTAGTTTTTTGGCAGCCTAACAACGCCTTTCATTGAATGAGTTATTCGCCAGCCTGTGCTTAAGGCTACATCAAGAGGCAACAAACCTTAGAGATAGAACGTAGAACTACTGTATTGTGTCACGTTTCAAGAAGCTAGCACAAACCGTGTTTGATTTAGAGTTCGAACTGCATCTGTCAATATAGGAGAAAACAGAGTGAAACCTAAAAATTCAAACTGTTACTGCAAACGGATGCTTCAACGTAGGAGAACGAAACTTGGGCATCCAAGTGGGATTGGTGTACTGATCATTACTTGAAAGTATCATGAAGATTGGATGAAAAAATGTATGTTGTGATTTCAGGAGACTGTAGTTTTTTGGCAGCCTAACAACGCCTTTCATTGAATGAGTTATTCGCCAGCCTGTGCTTAAGGCTACATCAAGAGGAAACAAACCTTAGAGATAGAACGTAGAACTACTGTATTGTGTCAAGTTTCAAGAAGCTAGCACAAACCGTGTTTGATTTAGAGTTCGAACTGCATCTGTCAATATAGGAGAAAACAGAGTGAAACCTAAAAATTCAAACTGTTACTGCAAACGGATGCTTCAACGTAGGAGAACGAAACTTGGACATCCAAGTTTGATTGGAGTACTGCTCATTATTTGAAAGTATCAGGAAGGTCGGAAAAAAAATATATGTTGTGATTTCAGGAGACTGTAGTTTTTTGGCAGCCTAACAACGCCTATCATTGAATGAGTTATTCGCCAGCCTGTGCTTAAGGCTACATCAAGAGGAAACAAACCTTAGAGATAGAACGTAGAACTACTGTATTGTGTCAAGTTTCAAGAAGCTAGCACAAACCGTGTTTGATTTAGAGTTCGAACTGCATCTGTCAATATAGGAGAAAACAGAGTGAAACCAAAAAATTCAAACTGTTACTGCAAACGGATGCTTCAACGTAGGAGAACGATACTTGGGCATCCAAGTGGGATTGGTGTACTGATCATTACTTGAAAGTATCATGAAGATTGGATGAAAATATGTATGTTGAGATTTCAGGAGACTCTAGTTTTTGGAAGTTTGGCAACCCCTTTCAATATAAGTGTTTTTCGCGAGTCCCTGTATTAGGCTACATCAAGAGGAAACAAACCTTAGAGATAGAACGTAGAACTACTGTATTGTGTCACGTTTCAAGAAGCTAGCACAAACCGTGTTTGATTTAGAGTTCTAACTGCATCTGTCAATATAGAAGAAAACGCAGTGAAACATAAAAATTCAAACTGTTACTGCAAACGGATGCTTCAACGTAGGAGAACGAAACTTGGACATCCAAGTTTGATTGGAGTACTGCTCATTATTTGAATGTATCAGGAAGGTCGGAAAAAAAATATATGTTGTGATTTCAGGAGACTGTAGTTTTTTGGCAGCCTAACAACGCCTTTCATTGAATGAGTTATTCGCCAGCCTGTGCTTAAGGCTACATCAAGAGGAAACAAACCTTAGAGATAGAACGTAGAACTACTGTATTGTGTCACGTTTCAAGAAGCTAGCACAAACCGTGTTTGATTTAGAGTTCGAACTGCATCTGTCAATATAGGAGAAAACAGAGTGAAACCTAAAAATTCAAACTGTTACTGCAAACGGATGCTTCAACGTAGGAGAACGAAACTTGGGCATCCAAGTGGGATTGGTGTACTGATCATTACTTGAAAGTATCATGAAGATTGGATGAAAAAATGTATGTTGTGATTTCAGGAGACTGTAGTTTTTTGGCAGCCTAACAACGCCTTTCATTGAATGAGTTATTCGCCAGCCTGTGCTTAAGGCTACATCAAGAGGAAACAAACCTTAGAGATAGAACGTAGAACTACTGTATTGTGTCAAGTTTCAAGAAGCTAGCACAAACCGTGTTTGATTTATAGTTCGAACTGCATCTGTCAATATAGGAGAAAACAGAGTGAAACCTAAAAATTCAAACTGTTACTGCAAACGGATGCTTCAACGTAGGAGAACGAAACTTGGGCATCCAAGTGGGATTGGTGTACTGATCATTACTTGAAAGTATCATGAAGATTGGATGAAAAAATGTATGTTGAGATTTCAGGAGACTCTAGTTTTTGGAAGTTTGGCAACCCCTTTCAATATAAGTGTTATTCGCGAGTCCCTGTATTAGGCTACATCAAGAGGAAACAAACCTTAGAGATAGAACGTAGAACTACTGTATTGTGTCACGTTTCAAGAAGCTAGCACAGACCGTGTTTGATTTGGAGTTCTAACTGCATCTGTCAATATAGAAGAAAACAGAGTGAAACCTAAAAATTCAAACTGTTACTGCAAACGGATGCTTCAACGTAGGAGAACGAAACTTGGACATCCAAGTTTGATTGGAGTACTGCTCATTATTTGAAAGTATCAGGAAGGTCGGAAAAAAATATATGTTGTGATGTCAGGAGACTGTAGTTTTTTGGCAGCCTAACAACGCCTTTCATTGAATGAGTTATTCGCCAGCCTGTGCTTAAGGCTACATCAAGAGGAAACAAACCTTAGAGATAGAACGTAGAACTACTGTATTGTGTCACGTTTCAAGAAGCTAGCACAAACCGTGTTTGATTTAGAGTTCGAACTGCATCTGTCAATATAGAAGAAAACAGAGTGAAACCTAAAAATTCAAACTGTTACTGCAAACGGATGCTTCAACGTAGGAGAACGAAACTTGGACATCCAAGTTTGATTGGAGTACTGCTCATTATTTGAAAGTATCAGGAAGGTCGGAAAAAAATATATGTTGTGATGTCAGGAGACTGTAGTTTTTTGGCAGCCTAACAACGCCTTTCATTGAATGAGTTATTCGCCAGCCTGTGCTTAAGGCTACATCAAGAGGAAACAAACCTTAGAGATAGAACGTAGAACTACTGTATTGTGTCACGTTTCAAGAAGCTAGCACAAACCGTGTTTGATTTAGAGTTCGAACTGCATCTGTCAATATAGGAGAAAACAGAGTGAAACCTAAAAATTCAAACTGTTACTGCAAACGGATGCTTCAACGTAGGAGAACGAAACTTGGGCATCCAAGTGGGATTGGTGTACTGATCATTACTTGAAAGTATCATGAAGATTGGATGAAAAAATGTATGTTGTGATTTCAGGAGACTGTAGTTTTTTGGCAGCCTAACAACGCCTTTCATTGAATGAGTTATTCGCCAGCCTGTGCTTAAGGCTACATCAAGAGGAAATAAAACTTAGAGATAGAACGTAGAACTACTGTATTGTGTCAAGTTTCAAGAAGCTAGCACAAACCGTGTTTGATTTAGAGTTCGAACTGCATCTGTCAATATAGGAGAAAACAGAGTGAAACCTAAAAATTCAAACTGTTACTGCAAACGGATGCTTCAACGTAGGAGAACGATTCTTGGGCATCCAAGTGGGATTGCTGTACTGATCATTACTTGAAAGTATCATGAAGATTGGATGAAAAAAATGTATGTTGAGATTTCAGGAGACTCTAGTTTTTGGAAGTTTGGCAATCCGTTTCAATATAAGTGTTATTCGCGAGTCCCTGTATTAGGCTACATCAAGAGGAAACAAACCTTAGAGATAGAACGTAGAACTACTGTATTGTGTCACGTTTCAAGAAGCTAGCACAAACCGTGTTTGATTTAGAGTTCTAACTGCATCTGTCAATATAGAAGAAAACGCAGTGAAACCTAAAAATTCAAACTGTTACTGCAAACGGATGCTTCAACGTAGGAGAACGAAACTTGGATATCCAAGTTTGATTGGAGTACTGCTCATTATTTGAAAGTATCAGGAAGGTCGGAAAAAAAATATATGTTGTGATTTCAGGAGACTGTAGTTTTTTGGCAGCCTAACAACGCCTTTCATTGAATGAGTTATTCGCCAGCCTGTGCTTAAGGCTACATCAAGAGGAAACAAACCTTAGAGATAGAACGTAGAACTACTGTATTGTGTCACGTTTCAAGAAGCTAGCACAAACCGTGTTTGATTTAGAGTTCGAACTGCATCTGTCAATATAGGAGAAAACAGAGTGAAACCTAAAAATTCAAACTGTTACTGCAAACGGATGCTTCAACGTAGGAGAACGAAACTTGGGCATCCAAGTGGGATTGGTGTACTGATCATTACTTGAAAGTATCATGAAGATTGGATGAAAAAATGTATGTTGTGATTTCAGGAGACTGTAGTTTTTTGGCAGCCTAACAACGCCTTTCATTGAATGAGTTATTCGCCAGCCTGTGCTTAAGGCTACATCAAGAGGAAACAAACCTTAGAGATAGAACGTAGAACTACTGTATTGTGTCAAGTTTCAAGAAGCTAGCACAAACCGTGTTTGATTTAGAGTTCGAACTGCATCTGTCAATATAGGAGAAAACAGAGTGAAACCTAAAAATTCAAACTGTTACTGCAAACGGATGCTTCAACGTAGGAGAACGAAACTTGGGCATCCAAGTGGGATTGGTGTACTGATCATTACTTGAAAGTATCATGAAGATTGGATGAAAAAATGTATGTTGTGATTTCAGGAGACTGTAGTTTTTTGGCAGCCTAACAACGCCTTTCATTGAATGAGTTATTCGCCAGCCTGTGCTTAAGGCTACATCAAGAGGAAACAAACCTTAGAGATAGAACGTAGAACTACTGTATTGTGTCAAGTTTCAAGAAGCTAGCACAAACCGTGTTTGATTTAGAGTTCGAACTGCATCTGTCAATATAGGAGAAAACAGAGTGAAACCTAAAAATTCAAACTGTTACTGCAAACGGATGCTTCAACGTAGGAGAACGAAACTTGGACATCCAAGTTTGATTGGAGTACTGCTCATTATTTGAAAGTATCAGGAAGGTCGGAAAAAAAATATATGTTGTGATTTCAGGAGACTGTAGTTTTTTGGCAGCCTAACAACGCCTATCATTGAATGAGTTATTCGCCAGCCTGTGCTTAAGGCTACATCAAGAGGAAACAAACCTTAGAGATAGAACGTAGAACTACTGTATTGTGTCAAGTTTCAAGAAGCTTGCACAAACCGTGTTTGATTTAGAGTTCGAACTGCATCTGTCAATATAGGAGAAAACAGAGTGAAACCAAAAAATTCAAACTGTTACTGCAAACGGATGCTTCAACGTAGGAGAACGATACTTGGGCATCCAAGTGGGATTGGTGTACTGATCATTACTTGAAAGTATCATGAAGATTGGATGAAAATATGTATGTTGAGATTTCAGGAGACTCTAGTTTTTGGAAGTTTGGCAACCCCTTTCAATATAAGTGTTTTTCGCGAGTCCCTGTATTAGGCTACATCAAGAGGAAACAAACCTTAGAGATAGAACGTAGAACTACTGTATTGTGTCACGTTTCAAGAAGCTAGCACAAACCGTGTTTGATTTAGAGTTCTAACTGCATCTGTCAATATAGAAGAAAACGCAGTGAAACCTAAAAATTCAAACTGTTACTGAAAACGGATGCTTCAACGTAGGAGAACGAAACTTGGACATCCAAGTTTGATTGGAGTACTGCTCATTATTTGAAAGTATCAGGAAGGTCGGAAAAAAAATATATGTTGTGATTTCAGGAGACTGTAGTTTTTTGGCAGCCTAACAACGCCTTTCATTGAATGAGTTATTCGCCAGCCTGTGCTTAAGGCTACATCAAGAGGAAACAAACCTTAGAGATAAAACGTAGAACTACTGTATTGTGTCAAGTTTCAAGAAGCTAGCACAAACCGTGTTTGATTTAGAGTTCGAACTGCATCTGTCAATATAGGAGAAAACAGAGTGAAACCTAAAAATTCAAACTGTTACTGCAAACGGATGCTTCAACGTAGGAGAACGAAACTTGGACATCCAAGTTTGATTGGAGTACTGCTCATTATTTGAAAGTATCAGGAAGGTCGGAAAAAAAATATATGTTGTGATTTCAGGAGACTGTAGTTTTTTGGCAGCCTAACAACGCCTTTCATTGAATGAGTTATTCGCCAGCCTGTGCTTAAGGCTACATCAAGAGGAAACAAATCTTAGAGATAGAACGTAGAACTACTGTATTGTGTCACGTTTCAAGAAGCTAGCACAAACCGTGTTTGATTTAGAGTTCGAACTGCATCTGTCAATATAGGAGAAAACAGAGTGAAACCTAAAAATTCAAACTGTTACTGCAAACGGATGCTTCAACGTAGGAGAACGAAACTTGGGCATCCAAGTGGGATTGGTGTACTGATCATTACTTGAAAGTATCATGAAGATTGGATGAAAAAATGTATGTTGAGATTTCAGGAGACTCTAGTTTTTGGAAGTTTGGCAATCCGTTTCAATATAAGTCTTATTCACGAGTCCCTGTATTAGGCTACATCAAGAGGAAACAAACCTTAGAGATAGAACGTAGAACTACTGTATTGTGTCACGTTTCAAGAAGCTAGCACAAACCGGGTTTGATTTAGAGTTCTAACTGCATCTGTCAATATAGAAGAAAACGCAGTGAAACCTAAATTCAAACTGTTAGTGCAAACGGATGCTTCAACGTAGGAGAACGAAACTTGGACATCCAAGTTTGATTGGAGTACTGCTCATTATTTCAAAGTATCAGGAAGGTCGGAAAAAAAATATATGTTGTGATTTCAGGAGACTGTAGTTTTCTGGCAGCCTAACAACGCCTTTCATTGAATGAGTTATTTGCCAGCCTGTGCTTAAGGCTACATCAAGAGGAAACAAACCTTAGAGATAGAACGTAGAACTACTGTATTGTGTCACGTTTCAAGAAGCTAGCACAAACCGTGTTTGATTTAGAGTTCTAACTGCATCTGTCAATATAGAAGAAAACGCAGTGAAACCTAAAAATTCAAACTGTTACTGCAAACGGATGCTTCAACGTAGGAGAACAAAACTTGGGCATCCAAGTGGGATTGGTGTACTGATCATAACTTGAAAGTATCATGAAGATTGGATGAAAAAATGTATGTTGTGATTTCAGGAGACTGTAGTTTTTTGGCAGCCTAACAACGCCTTTCATTGAATGAGTTATTCGCCAGCCTGTGCTTAAGGCTACATCAAGAGGAAACAAACCTTAGAGATAGAACGTAGAACTACTGTATTGTGTCAAGTTTCAAGAAGCTAGCACAAACCGTGTTTGATTTATAGTTCGAACTGCATCTGTCAATATAGGAGAAAACAGAGTGAAACCTAAAAATTCAAACTGTTACTGAAAACGGATGCTTCAACGTAGGAGAACGAAACTTGGGCATCCAAGTGGGATTGGTGTACTGATCATTACTTGAAAGTATCATGAAGATTGGATGAAAAAATGTATGTTGAGATTTCAGGAGACTCTAGTTTTTGGAAGTTTGGCAACCCCTTTCAATATAAGTGTTATTCGCGAGTCCCTGTATTAGGCTACATCAAGAGGAAACAAACCTTAGAGATAGAACGTAGAACTACTGTATTGTGTCACGTTTCAAGAAGCTAGCACAGACCGTGTTTGATTTGGAGTTCTAACTGCATCTGTCAATATAGAAGAAAACAGAGTGAAACCTAAAAATTCAAACTGTTACTGCAAACGGATGCTTCAACGTAGGAGAACGAAACTTGGACATCCAAGTTTGATTGGAGTACTGCTCATTATTTGAAAGTATCAGGAAGGTCGGAAAAAAATATATGTTGTGATGTCAGGAGACTGTAGTTTTTTGGCAGCCTAACAACGCCTTTCATTGAATGAGTTATTCGCCAGCCTGTGCTTAAGGCTACATCAAGAGGAAACAAACCTTAGAGATAGAACGTAGAACTACTGTATTGTGTCACGTTTCAAGAAGCTAGCACAAACCGTGTTTGATTTAGAGTTCGAACTGCATCTGTCAATATAGGAGAAAACAGAGTGAAACCTAAAAATTCAAACTGTTACTGCAAACGGATGCTTCAACGTAGGAGAACGAAACTTGGGCATCCAAGTGGGATTGGTGTACTGATCATTACTTGAAAGTATCATGAAGATTGGATGAAAAAATGTATGTTGTGATTTCAGGAGACTGTAGTTTTTTGGCAGCCTAACAACGCCTTTCATTGAATGAGTTATTCGCCAGCCTGTGCTTAAGGCTACATCAAGAGGAAACAAATCTTAGAGATAGAACGTAGAACTACTGTATTGTGTCACGTTTCAAGAAGCTAGCACAAACCGTGTTTGATTTAGAGTTCGAACTGCATCTGTCAATATAGGAGAAAACAGAGTGAAACCTAAAAATTCAAACTGTTACTGCAAACGGATGCTTCAACGTAGGAGAACGAAACTTGGGCATCCAAGTGGGATTGGTGTACTGATCATTACTTGAAAGTATCATGAAGATTGGATGAAAAAATGTATGTTGTGATTTCAGGAGACTGTAGTTTTTTGGCAGCCTAACAACGCCTTTCATTGAATGAGTTATTCGCCAGCCTGTGCTTAAGGCTACATCAAGAGGAAATAAACCTTAGAGATAGAACGTAGAACTACTGTATTGTGTCAAGTTTCAAGAAGCTAGCACAAACCGTGTTTGATTTAGAGTTCGAACTGCATCTGTCAATATAGGAGAAAACAGAGTGAAACCTAAAAATTCAAACTGTTACTGCAAACGGATGCTTCAACGTAGGAGAACGATTCTTGGGCATCCAAGTGGGATTGGTGTACTGATCATTACTTGAAAGTATCATGAAGATTGGATGAAAAAAATGTATGTTGAGATTTCAGGAGACTCTAGTTTTTGGAAGTTTGGCAATCCGTTTCAATATAAGTGTTATTCGCGAGTCCCTGTATTAGGCTACATCAAGAGGAAACAAACCTTAGAGATAGAACGTAGAACTACTGTATTGTGTCACGTTTCAAGAAGCTAGCACAAACCGTGTTTGATTTAGAGTTCTAACTGCATCTGTCAATATAGAAGAAAACGCAGTGAAACCTAAAAATTCAAACTGTTACTGCAAACGGATGCTTCAACGTAGGAGAACGAAACTTGGACATCCAAGTTTGATTGGAGTACTGCTCATTATTTGAAAGTATCAGGAAGGTCGGAAAAAAAATATATGTTGTGATTTCAGGAGACTGTAGTTTTTTGGCAGCCTAACAACGCCTATCATTGAATGAGTTATTCGCCAGCCTGTGCTTAAGGCTACATCAAGAGGAAACAAACCTTAGAGATAGAACGTAGAACTACTGTATTGTGTCAAGTTTCAAGAAGCTAGCACAAACCGTGTTTGATTTAGAGTTCGAACTGCATCTGTCAATATAGGAGAAAACAGAGTGAAACCAAAAAATTCAAACTGTTACTGCAAACGGATGCTTCAACGTAGGAGAACGATACTTGGGCATCCAAGTGGGATTGGTGTACTGATCATTACTTGAAAGTATCATGAAGATTGGATGAAAATATGTATGTTGAGATTTCAGGAGACTCTAGTTTTTGGAAGTTTGGCAACCCCTTTCAATATAAGTGTTTTTCGCGAGTCCCTGTATTAGGCTACATCAAGAGGAAACAAACCTTAGAGATAGAACGTAGAACTACTGTATTGTGTCACGTTTCAAGAAGCTAGCACAAACCGTGTTTGATTTAGAGTTCTAACTGCATCTGTCAATATAGAAGAAAACGCAGTGAAACATAAAAATTCAAACTGTTACTGCAAACGGATGCTTCAACGTAGGAGAACGAAACTTGGACATCCAAGTTTGATTGGAGTACTGCTCATTATTTGAATGTATCAGGAAGGTCGGAAAAAAAATATATGTTGTGATTTCAGGAGACTGTAGTTTTTTGGCAGCCTAACAACGCCTTTCATTGAATGAGTTATTCGCCAGCCTGTGCTTAAGGCTACATCAAGAGGAAACAAACCTTAGAGATAGAACGTAGAACTACTGTATTGTGTCACGTTTCAAGAAGCTAGCACAAACCGTGTTTGATTTAGAGTTCGAACTGCATCTGTCAATATAGGAGAAAACAGAGTGAAACCTAAAAATTCAAACTGTTACTGCAAACGGATGCTTCAACGTAGGAGAACGAAACTTGGGCATCCAAGTGGGATTGGTGTACTGATCATTACTTGAAAGTATCATGAAGATTGGATGAAAAAATGTATGTTGTGATTTCAGGAGACTGTAGTTTTTTGGCAGCCTAACAACGCCTTTCATTGAATGAGTTATTCGCCAGCCTGTGCTTAAGGCTACATCAAGAGGAAACAAACCTTAGAGATAGAACGTAGAACTACTGTATTGTGTCAAGTTTCAAGAAGCTAGCACAAACCGTGTTTGATTTATAGTTCGAACTGCATCTGTCAATATAGGAGAAAACAGAGTGAAACCTAAAAATTCAAACTGTTACTGCAAACGGATGCTTCAACGTAGGAGAACGAAACTTGGGCATCCAAGTGGGATTGGTGTACTGATCATTACTTGAATGTATCATGAAGATTGGATGAAAAAATGTATGTTGAGATTTCAGGAGACTCTAGTTTTTGGAAGTTTGGCAACCCCTTTCAATATAAGTGTTATTCGCGAGTCCCTGTATTAGGCTACATCAAGAGGAAACAAACCTTAGAGATAGAACGTAGAACTACTGTATTGTGTCACGTTTCAAGAAGCTAGCACAGACCGTGTTTGATTTGGAGTTCTAACTGCATCTGTCAATATAGAAGAAAACAGAGTGAAACCTAAAAATTCAAACTGTTACTGCAAACGGATGCTTCAACGTAGGAGAACGAAACTTGGACATCCAAGTTTGATTGGAGTACTGCTCATTATTTGAAAGTATCAGGAAGGTCGGAAAAAAATATATGTTGTGATGTCAGGAGACTGTAGTTTTTTGGCAGCCTAACAACGCCTTTCATTGAATGAGTTATTCGCCAGCCTGTGCTTAAGGCTACATCAAGAGGAAACAAACCTTAGAGATAGAACGTAGAACTACTGTATTGTGTCACGTTTCAAGAAGCTAGCACAAACCGTGTTTGATTTAGAGTTCGAACTGCATCTGTCAATATAGAAGAAAACAGAGTGAAACCTAAAAATTCAAACTGTTACTGCAAACGGATGCTTCAACGTAGGAGAACGAAACTTGGACATCCAAGTTTGATTGGAGTACTGCTCATTATTTGAAAGTATCAGGAAGGTCGGAAAAAAATATATGTTGTGATGTCAGGAGACTGTAGTTTTTTGGCAGCCTAACAACGCCTTTCATTGAATGAGTTATTCGCCAGCCTGTGCTTAAGGCTACATCAAGAGGAAACAAACCTTAGAGATAGAACGTAGAACTACTGTATTGTGTCACGTTTCAAGAAGCTAGCACAAACCGTGTTTGATTTAGAGTTCGAACTGCATCTGTCAATATAGGAGAAAACAGAGTGAAACCTAAAAATTCAAACTGTTACTGCAAACGGATGCTTCAACGTAGGAGAACGAAACTTGGGCATCCAAGTGGGATTGGTGTACTGATCATTACTTGAAAGTATCATGAAGATTGGATGAAAAAATGTATGTTGTGATTTCAGGAGACTGTAGTTTTTTGGCAGCCTAACAACGCCTTTCATTGAATGAGTTATTCGCCAGCCTGTGCTTAAGGCTACATCAAGAGGAAATAAAACTTAGAGATAGAACGTAGAACTACTGTATTGTGTCAAGTTTCAAGAAGCTAGCACAAACCGTGTTTGATTTAGAGTTCGAACTGCATCTGTCAATATAGGAGAAAACAGAGTGAAACCTAAAAATTCAAACTGTTACTGCAAACGGATGCTTCAACGTAGGAGAACGATTCTTGGGCATCCAAGTGGGATTGCTGTACTGATCATTACTTGAAAGTATCATGAAGATTGGATGAAAAAAATGTATGTTGAGATTTCAGGAGACTCTAGTTTTTGGAAGTTTGGCAATCCGTTTCAATATAAGTGTTATTCGCGAGTCCCTGTATTAGGCTACATCAAGAGGAAACAAACCTTAGAGATAGAACGTAGAACTACTGTATTGTGTCACGTTTCAAGAAGCTAGCACAAACCGTGTTTGATTTAGAGTTCTAACTGCATCTGTCAATATAGAAGAAAACGCAGTGAAACCTAAAAATTCAAACTGTTACTGCAAACGGATGCTTCAACGTAGGAGAACGAAACTTGGATATCCAAGTTTGATTGGAGTACTGCTCATTATTTGAAAGTATCAGGAAGGTCGGAAAAAAAATATATGTTGTGATTTCAGGAGACTGTAGTTTTTTGGCAGCCTAACAACGCCTTTCATTGAATGAGTTATTCGCCAGCCTGTGCTTAAGGCTACATCAAGAGGAAACAAACCTTAGAGATAGAACGTAGAACTACTGTATTGTGTCAAGTTTCAAGAAGCTAGCACAAACCGTGTTTGATTTAGAGTTCGAACTGCATCTGTCAATATAGGAGAAAACAGAGTGAAACCTAAAAATTCAAACTGTTACTGCAAACGGATGCTTCAACGTAGGAGAACGAAACTTGGGCATCCAAGTGGGATTGGTGTACTGATCATTACTTGAAAGTATCATGAAGATTGGATGAAAAAATGTATGTTGTGATTTCAGGAGACTGTAGTTTTTTGGCAGCCTAACAACGCCTTTCATTGAATGAGTTATTCGCCAGCCTGTGCTTAAGGCTACATCAAGAGGAAACAAACCTTAGAGATAGAACGTAGAACTACTGTATTGTGTCACGTTTCAAGAAGCTAGCACAAACCGTGTTTGATTTAGAGTTCGAACTGCATCTGTCAATATAGGAGAAAACAGAGTGAAACCTAAAAATTCAAACTGTTACTGCAAACGGATGCTTCAACGTAGGAGAACGAAACTTGGGCATCCAAGTGGGATTGGTGTACTGATCATTACTTGAAAGTATCATGAAGATTGGATGAAAAAATGTATGTTGTGATTTCAGGAGACTGTAGTTTTTTGGCAGCCTAACAACGCCTTTCATTGAATGAGTTATTCGCCAGCCTGTGCTTAAGGCTACATCAAGAGGAAACAAACCTTAGAGATAGAACGTAGAACTACTGTATTGTGTCAAGTTTCAAGAAGCTAGCACAAACCGTGTTTGATTTAGAGTTCGAACTGCATCTGTCAATATAGGAGAAAACAGAGTGAAACCTAAAAATTCAAACTGTTACTGCAAACGGATGCTTCAACGTAGGAGAACGAAACTTGGACATCCAAGTTTGATTGGAGTACTGCTCATTATTTGAAAGTATCAGGAAGGTCGGAAAAAAAATATATGTTGTGATTTCAGGAGACTGTAGTTTTTTGGCAGCCTAACAACGCCTATCATTGAATGAGTTATTCGCCAGCCTGTGCTTAAGGCTACATCAAGAGGAAACAAACCTTAGAGATAGAACGTAGAACTACTGTATTGTGTCAAGTTTCAAGAAGCTTGCACAAACCGTGTTTGATTTAGAGTTCGAACTGCATCTGTCAATATAGGAGAAAACAGAGTGAAACCAAAAAATTCAAACTGTTACTGCAAACGGATGCTTCAACGTAGGAGAACGATACTTGGGCATCCAAGTGGGATTGGTGTACTGATCATTACTTGAAAGTATCATGAAGATTGGATGAAAATATGTATGTTGAGATTTCAGGAGACTCTAGTTTTTGGAAGTTTGGCAACCCCTTTCAATATAAGTGTTTTTCGCGAGTCCCTGTATTAGGCTACATCAAGAGGAAACAAACCTTAGAGATAGAACGTAGAACTACTGTATTGTGTCACGTTTCAAGAAGCTAGCACAAACCGTGTTTGATTTAGAGTTCTAACTGCATCTGTCAATATAGAAGAAAACGCAGTGAAACCTAAAAATTCAAACTGTTACTGAAAACGGATGCTTCAACGTAGGAGAACGAAACTTGGACATCCAAGTTTGATTGGAGTACTGCTCATTATTTGAAAGTATCAGGAAGGTCGGAAAAAAATATATGTTGTGATTTCAGGAGACTGTAGTTTTTTGGCAGCCTAACAACGCCTTTCATTGAATGAGTTATTCGCCAGCCTGTGCTTAAGGCTACATCAAGAGGAAACAAACCTTAGAGATAAAACGTAGAACTACTGTATTGTGTCAAGTTTCAAGAAGCTAGCACAAACCGTGTTTGATTTAGAGTTCGAACTGCATCTGTCAATATAGGAGAAAACAGAGTGAAACCTAAAAATTCAAACTGTTACTGCAAACGGATGCTTCAACGTAGGAGAACGAAACTTGGACATCCAAGTTTGATTGGAGTACTGCTCATTATTTGAAAGTATCAGGAAGGTCGGAAAAAAAATATATGTTGTGATTTCAGGAGACTGTAGTTTTTTGGCAGCCTAACAACGCCTTTCATTGAATGAGTTATTCGCCAGCCTGTGCTTAAGGCTACATCAAGAGGAAACAAATCTTAGAGATAGAACGTAGAACTACTGTATTGTGTCACGTTTCAAGAAGCTAGCACAAACCGTGTTTGATTTAGAGTTCGAACTGCATCTGTCAATATAGGAGAAAACAGAGTGAAACCTAAAAATTCAAACTGTTACTGCAAACGGATGCTTCAACGTAGGAGAACGAAACTTGGGCATCCAAGTGGGATTGGTGTACTGATCATTACTTGAAAGTATCATGAAGATTGGATGAAAAAATGTATGTTGAGATTTCAGGAGACTCTAGTTTTTGGAAGTTTGGCAATCCGTTTCAATATAAGTCTTATTCACGAGTCCCTGTATTAGGCTACATCAAGAGGAAACAAACCTTAGAGATAGAACGTAGAACTACTGTATTGTGTCACGTTTCAAGAAGCTAGCACAAACCGGGTTTGATTTAGAGTTCTAACTGCATCTGTCAATATAGAAGAAAACGCAGTGAAACCTAAATTCAAACTGTTAGTGCAAACGGATGCTTCAACGTAGGAGAACGAAACTTGGACATCCAAGTTTGATTGGAGTACTGCTCATTATTTCAAAGTATCAGGAAGGTCGGAAAAAAAATATATGTTGTGATTTCAGGAGACTGTAGTTTTCTGGCAGCCTAACAACGCCTTTCATTGAATGAGTTATTTGCCAGCCTGTGCTTAAGGCTACATCAAGAGGAAACAAACCTTAGAGATAGAACGTAGAACTACTGTATTGTGTCACGTTTCAAGAAGCTAGCACAAACCGTGTTTGATTTAGAGTTCTAACTGCATCTGTCAATATAGAAGAAAACGCAGTGAAACCTAAAAATTCAAACTGTTACTGCAAACGGATGCTTCAACGTAGGAGAACAAAACTTGGGCATCCAAGTGGGATTGGTGTACTGATCATAACTTGAAAGTATCATGAAGATTGGATGAAAAAATGTATGTTGTGATTTCAGGAGACTGTAGTTTTTTGGCAGCCTAACAACGCCTTTCATTGAATGAGTTATTCGCCAGCCTGTGCTTAAGGCTACA
Organism: Callospermophilus lateralis; assembly: GCF_048772815.1. Taxonomy (NCBI): domain Eukaryota; kingdom Metazoa; phylum Chordata; class Mammalia; order Rodentia; family Sciuridae; genus Callospermophilus; species Callospermophilus lateralis. The sequence goes on along the minus strand of NW_027513850.1, from coordinate 82,091 downwards.
TCAAGAGGAAACAAACCTTAGAGATAGAACGTAGAACTACTGTATTGTGTCAAGTTTCAAGAAGCTAGCACAAACCGTGTTTGATTTATAGTTCGAACTGCATCTGTCAATATAGGAGAAAACAGAGTGAAACCTAAAAATTCAAACTGTTACTGAAAACGGATGCTTCAACGTAGGAGAACGAAACTTGGGCATCCAAGTGGGATTGGTGTACTGATCATTACTTGAAAGTATCATGAAGATTGGATGAAAAAATGTATGTTGAGATTTCAGGAGACTCTAGTTTTTGGAAGTTTGGCAACCCCTTTCAATATAAGTGTTATTCGCGAGTCCCTGTATTAGGCTACATCAAGAGGAAACAAACCTTAGAGATAGAACGTAGAACTACTGTATTGTGTCACGTTTCAAGAAGCTAGCACAGACCGTGTTTGATTTGGAGTTCTAACTGCATCTGTCAATATAGAAGAAAACAGAGTGAAACCTAAAAATTCAAACTGTTACTGCAAACGGATGCTTCAACGTAGGAGAACGAAACTTGGACATCCAAGTTTGATTGGAGTACTGCTCATTATTTGAAAGTATCAGGAAGGTCGGAAAAAAATATATGTTGTGATGTCAGGAGACTGTAGTTTTTTGGCAGCCTAACAACGCCTTTCATTGAATGAGTTATTCGCCAGCCTGTGCTTAAGGCTACATCAAGAGGAAACAAACCTTAGAGATAGAACGTAGAACTACTGTATTGTGTCACGTTTCAAGAAGCTAGCACAAACCGTGTTTGATTTAGAGTTCGAACTGCATCTGTCAATATAGGAGAAAACAGAGTGAAACCTAAAAATTCAAACTGTTACTGCAAACGGATGCTTCAACGTAGGAGAACGAAACTTGGGCATCCAAGTGGGATTGGTGTACTGATCATTACTTGAAAGTATCATGAAGATTGGATGAAAAAATGTATGTTGTGATTTCAGGAGACTGTAGTTTTTTGGCAGCCTAACAACGCCTTTCATTGAATGAGTTATTCGCCAGCCTGTGCTTAAGGCTACATCAAGAGGAAACAAATCTTAGAGATAGAACGTAGAACTACTGTATTGTGTCACGTTTCAAGAAGCTAGCACAAACCGTGTTTGATTTAGAGTTCGAACTGCATCTGTCAATATAGGAGAAAACAGAGTGAAACCTAAAAATTCAAACTGTTACTGCAAACGGATGCTTCAACGTAGGAGAACGAAACTTGGGCATCCAAGTGGGATTGGTGTACTGATCATTACTTGAAAGTATCATGAAGATTGGATGAAAAAATGTATGTTGTGATTTCAGGAGACTGTAGTTTTTTGGCAGCCTAACAACGCCTTTCATTGAATGAGTTATTCGCCAGCCTGTGCTTAAGGCTACATCAAGAGGAAACAAACCTTAGAGATAGAACGTAGAACTACTGTATTGTGTCACGTTTCAAGAAGCTAGCACAAACCGTGTTTGATTTAGAGTTCGAACTGCATCTGTCAATATAAAAGAAAACGCAGTGAAACCTAAAAATTCAAACTGTTACTGCAAACGGATGCTTCAACGTAGGAGAACGAAACTTGGACATCCAAGTTTGTTTGGAGTACTGCTCATTATTTGAAAGTATCAGGAAGGTCGGAAAAAAAATATATGTTGTGATTTCAGGAGACTGTAGTTTTTTGGCAGCCTAACAACGCCTTTCATTGAATGAGTTATTCGCCAGCCTGTGCTTAAGGCTACATCAAGAGGAAACAAACCTTAGAGATAGAACGTAGAACTACTGTATTGTGTCAAGTTTCAAGAAGCTAGCACAAACCGTGTTTGATTTAGAGTTCGAACTGCATCTGTCAATAAAGGAGAAAACAGAGTGAAACCTAAAAATTCAAACTTTTACTGCAAACGGATGCTTCAACGTAGGAGAACGAAACTTGGGCATCCAAGTGGGATTGGTGTACTGATCATTACTTGAAAGTATCATGAAGATTGGATGAAAAAATGTATGTTGTGATTTCAGGAGACTGTAGTTTTTTGGCAGCCTAACAACGCCTTTCATTGAATGAGTTATTCGCCAGCCTGTGCTTAAGGCTACATCAAGAGGAAACAAACCTTAGAGATAGAACGTAGAACTACTGTATTGTGTCAAGTTTCAAGAAGCTAGCACAAACCGTGTTTGATTTATAGTTCGAACTGCATCTGTCAATATAGGAGAAAACAGACTGAAACCTAAAAATTCAAACTGTTACTGCAAACGGATGCTTCAACGTAGGAGAACGAAACTTGGGCATCCTAGTGGGATTGGTGTACTGATCATTACTTGAAAGTATCATGAAGATTGGATGAAAAAATGTATGTTGAGATTTCAGGAGACTCTAGTTTTTGGAAGTTTGGCAACCCCTTTCAATATAAGTGTTATTCGCGAGTCCCTGTATTAGGCTACATCAAGAGGAAACAAACCTTAGAGATAGAACGTAGAACTACTGTATTGTGTCACGTTTCAAGAAGCTAGCACAGACCGTGTTTGATTTGGAGTTCTAACTGCATCTGTCAATATAGAAGAAAACAGAGTGAAACCTAAAAATTCAAACTGTTACTGCAAACGGATGCTTCAACGTAGGAGAACGAAACTTGGACATCCAAGTTTGATTGGAGTACTGCTCATTATTTGAAAGTATCAGGAAGGTCGGAAAAAAATATATGTTGTGATGTCAGGAGACTGTAGTTTTTTGGCAGCCTAACAACGCCTTTCATTGAATGAGTTATTCGCCAGCCTGTGCTTAAGGCTACATCAAGAGGAAACAAACCTTAGAGATAGAACGTAGAACTACTGTATTGTGTCACGTTTCAAGAAGCTAGCACAAACCGTGTTTGATTTAGAGTTCGAACTGCATCTGTCAATATAGGAGAAAACAGAGTGAAACCTAAAAATTCAAACTGTTACTGCAAACGGATGCTTCAACGTAGGAGAACGAAACTTGGGCATCCAAGTGGGATTGGTGTACTGATCATTACTTGAAAGTATCATGAAGATTGGATGAAAAAATGTATGTTGTGATTTCAGGAGACTGTAGTTTTTTGGCAGCCTAACAACGCCTTTCATTGAATGAGTTATTCGCCAGCCTGTGCTTAAGGCTACATCAAGAGGAAACAAATCTTAGAGATAGAACGTAGAACTACTGTATTGTGTCACGTTTCAAGAAGCTAGCACAAACCGTGTTTGATTTAGAGTTCGAACTGCATCTGTCAATATAGGAGAAAACAGAGTGAAACCTAAAAATTCAAACTGTTACTGCAAACGGATGCTTCAACGTAGGAGAACGAAACTTGGGCATCCAAGTGGGATTGGTGTACTGATCATTACTTGAAAGTATCATGAAGATTGGATGAAAAAATGTATGTTGTGATTTCAGGAGACTGTAGTTTTTTGGCAGCCTAACAACGCCTTTCATTGAATGAGTTATTCGCCAGCCTGTGCTTAAGGCTACATCAAGAGGAAATAAACCTTAGAGATAGAACGTAGAACTACTGTATTGTGTCAAGTTTCAAGAAGCTAGCACAAACCGTGTTTGATTTAGAGTTCGAACTGCATCTGTCAATATAGGAGAAAACAGAGTGAAACCTAAAAATTCAAACTGTTACTGCAAACGGATGCTTCAACGTAGGAGAACGATTCTTGGGCATCCAAGTGGGATTGCTGTACTGATCATTACTTGAAAGTATCATGAAGATTGGATGAAAAAAATGTATGTTGAGATTTCAGGAGACTCTAGTTTTTGGAAGTTTGGCAATCCGTTTCAATATAAGTGTTATTCGCGAGTCCCTGTATTAGGCTACATCAAGAGGAAACAAACCTTAGAGATAGAACGTAGAACTACTGTATTGTGTCACGTTTCAAGAAGCTAGCACAAACCGTGTTTGATTTAGAGTTCTAACTGCATCTGTCAATATAGAAGAAAACGCAGTGAAACCTAAAAATTCAAACTGTTACTGCAAACGGATGCTTCAACGTAGGAGAACGAAACTTGGATATCCAAGTTTGATTGGAGTACTGCTCATTATTTGAAAGTATCAGGAAGGTCGGAAAAAAAATATATGTTGTGATTTCAGGAGACTGTAGTTTTTTGGCAGCCTAACAACGCCTTTCATTGAATGAGTTATTCGCCAGCCTGTGCTTAAGGCTACATCAAGAGGAAACAAACCTTAGAGATAGAACGTAGAACTACTGTATTGTGTCAAGTTTCAAGAAGCTAGCACAAACCGTGTTTGATTTAGAGTTCGAACTGCATCTGTCAATATAGGAGAAAACAGAGTGAAACCTAAAAATTCAAACTGTTACTGCAAACGGATGCTTCAACGTAGGAGAACGAAACTTGGGCATCCAAGTGGGATTGGTGTACTGATCATTACTTGAAAGTATCATGAAGATTGGATGAAAAAATGTATGTTGTGATTTCAGGAGACTGTAGTTTTTTGGCAGCCTAACAACGCCTTTCATTGAATGAGTTATTCGCCAGCCTGTGCTTAAGGCTACATCAAGAGGAAACAAACCTTAGAGATAGAACGTAGAACTACTGTATTGTGTCACGTTTCAAGAAGCTAGCACAAACCGTGTTTGATTTAGAGTTCGAACTGCATCTGTCAATATAGGAGAAAACAGAGTGAAACCTAAAAATTCAAACTGTTACTGCAAACGGATGCTTCAACGTAGGAGAACGAAACTTGGGCATCCAAGTGGGATTGGTGTACTGATCATTACTTGAAAGTATCATGAAGATTGGATGAAAAAATGTATGTTGTGATTTCAGGAGACTGTAGTTTTTTGGCAGCCTAACAACGCCTTTCATTGAATGAGTTATTCGCCAGCCTGTGCTTAAGGCTACATCAAGAGGAAACAAACCTTAGAGATAGAACGTAGAACTACTGTATTGTGTCACGTTTCAAGAAGCTAGCACAAACCGTGTTTGATTTAGAGTTCGAACTGCATCTGTCAATATAGGAGAAAACAGAGTGAAACCTAAAAATTCAAACTGTTACTGCAAACGGATGCTTCAACGTAGGAGAACGAAACTTGGGCATCCAAGTGGGATTGGTGTACTGATCATTACTTGAAAGTATCATGAAGATTGGATGAAAAAATGTATGTTGTGATTTCAGGAGACTGTAGTTTTTTGGCAGCCTAACAACGCCTTTCATTGAATGAGTTATTCGCCAGCCTGTGCTTAAGGCTACATCAAGAGGAAACAAACCTTAGAGATAGAACGTAGAACTACTGTATTGTGTCAAGTTTCAAGAAGCTAGCACAAACCGTGTTTGATTTAGAGTTCGAACTGCATCTGTCAATATAGGAGAAAACAGAGTGAAACCAAAAAATTCAAACTTTTACTGCAAACGGATGCTTCAACGTAGGAGAACGATACTTGGGCATCCAAGTGGGATTGGTGTACTGATCATTACTTGAAAGTATCATGAAGATTGGATGAAAATATGTATGTTGAGATTTCAGGAGACTCTAGTTTTTGGAAGTTTGGCAACCCCTTTCAATATAAGTGTTTTTCGCGAGTCCCTGTATTAGGCTACATCAAGAGGAAACAAACCTTAGAGATAGAACGTAGAACTACTGTATTGTGTCACGTTTCAAGAAGCTAGCACAAACCGTGTTTGATTTAGAGTTCTAACTGCATCTGTCAATATAGAAGAAAACGCAGTGAAACCTAAAAATTCAAACTGTTACTGCAAACGGATGCTTCAACGTAGGAGAACGAAACTTGGACATCCAAGTTTGATTGGAGTACTGCTCATTATTTGAAAGTATCAGGAAGGTCGGAAAAAAAATATATGTTGTGATTTCAGGAGACTGTAGTTTTTTGGCAGCCTAACAACGCCTTTCATTGAATGAGTTATTCGCCAGCCTGTGCTTAAGGCTACATCAAGAGGAAACAAACCTTAGAGATAAAACGTAGAACTACTGTATTGTGTCAAGTTTCAAGAAGCTAGCACAAACCGTGTTTGATTTAGAGTTCGAACTGCATCTGTCAATATAGGAGAAAACAGAGTGAAACCTAAAAATTCAAACTGTTACTGCAAACGGATGCTTCAACGTAGGAGAACGAAACTTGGACATCCAAGTTTGATTGGAGTACTGCTCATTATTTGAAAGTATCAGGAAGGTCGGAAAAAAAATATATGTTGTGATTTCAGGAGACTGTAGTTTTTTGGCAGCCTAACAACGCCTTTCATTGAATGAGTTATTCGCCAGCCTGTGCTTAAGGCTACATCAAGAGGAAACAAATCTTAGAGATAGAACGTAGAACTACTGTATTGTGTCACGTTTCAAGAAGCTAGCACAAACCGTGTTTGATTTAGAGTTCGAACTGCATCTGTCAATATAGGAGAAAACAGAGTGAAACCTAAAAATTCAAACTGTTACTGCAAACGGATGCTTCAACGTAGGAGAACGAAACTTGGGCATCCAAGTGGGATTGGTGTACTGATCATTACTTGAAAGTATCATGAAGATTGGATGAAAAAATGTATGTTGTGATTTCAGGAGACTGTAGTTTTTTGGCAGCCTAACAACGCCTTTCATTGAATGAGTTATTCGCCAGCCTGTGCTTAAGGCTACATCAAGAGGAAATAAACCTTAGAGATAGAACGTAGAACTACTGTATTGTGTCAAGTTTCAAGAAGCTAGCACAAACCGTGTTTGATTTAGAGTTCGAACTGCATCTGTCAATATAGGAGAAAACAGAGTGAAACCTAAAAATTCAAACTGTTACTGCAAACGGATGCTTCAACGTAGGAGAACGATTCTTGGGCATCCAAGTGGGATTGCTGTACTGATCATTACTTGAAAGTATCATGAAGATTGGATGAAAAAAATGTATGTTGAGATTTCAGGAGACTCTAGTTTTTGGAAGTTTGGCAATCCGTTTCAATATAAGTGTTATTCGCGAGTCCCTGTATTAGGCTACATCAAGAGGAAACAAACCTTAGAGATAGAACGTAGAACTACTGTATTGTGTCACGTTTCAAGAAGCTAGCACAAACCGTGTTTGATTTAGAGTTCTAACTGCATCTGTCAATATAGAAGAAAACGCAGTGAAACCTAAAAATTCAAACTGTTACTGCAAACGGATGCTTCAACGTAGGAGAACGAAACTTGGATATCCAAGTTTGATTGGAGTACTGCTCATTATTTGAAAGTATCAGGAAGGTCGGAAAAAAAATATATGTTGTGATTTCAGGAGACTGTAGTTTTTTGGCAGCCTAACAACGCCTTTCATTGAATGAGTTATTCGCCAGCCTGTGCTTAAGGCTACATCAAGAGGAAACAAACCTTAGAGATAGAACGTAGAACTACTGTATTGTGTCAAGTTTCAAGAAGCTAGCACAAACCGTGTTTGATTTAGAGTTCGAACTGCATCTGTCAATATAGGAGAAAACAGAGTGAAACCTAAAAATTCAAACTGTTACTGCAAACGGATGCTTCAACGTAGGAGAACGAAACTTGGGCATCCAAGTGGGATTGGTGTACTGATCATTACTTGAAAGTATCATGAAGATTGGATGAAAAAATGTATGTTGTGATTTCAGGAGACTGTAGTTTTTTGGCAGCCTAACAACGCCTTTCATTGAATGAGTTATTCGCCAGCCTGTGCTTAAGGCTACATCAAGAGGAAACAAACCTTAGAGATAGAACGTAGAACTACTGTATTGTGTCACGTTTCAAGAAGCTAGCACAAACCGTGTTTGATTTAGAGTTCGAACTGCATCTGTCAATATAGGAGAAAACAGAGTGAAACCTAAAAATTCAAACTGTTACTGCAAACGGATGCTTCAACGTAGGAGAACGAAACTTGGGCATCCAAGTGGGATTGGTGTACTGATCATTACTTGAAAGTATCATGAAGATTGGATGAAAAAATGTATGTTGTGATTTCAGGAGACTGTAGTTTTTTGGCAGCCTAACAACGCCTTTCATTGAATGAGTTATTCGCCAGCCTGTGCTTAAGGCTACATCAAGAGGAAACAAACCTTAGAGATAGAACGTAGAACTACTGTATTGTGTCAAGTTTCAAGAAGCTAGCACAAACCGTGTTTGATTTAGAGTTCGAACTGCATCTGTCAATATAGGAGAAAACAGAGTGAAACCTAAAAATTCAAACTGTTACTGCAAACGGATGCTTCAACGTAGGAGAACGAAACTTGGACATCCAAGTTTGATTGGAGTACTGCTCATTATTTGAAAGTATCAGGAAGGTCGGAAAAAAAATATATGTTGTGATTTCAGGAGACTGTAGTTTTTTGGCAGCCTAACAACGCCTATCATTGAATGAGTTATTCGCCAGCCTGTGCTTAAGGCTACATCAAGAGGAAACAAACCTTAGAGATAGAACGTAGAACTACTGTATTGTGTCAAGTTTCAAGAAGCTAGCACAAACCGTGTTTGATTTAGAGTTCGAACTGCATCTGTCAATATAGGAGAAAACAGAGTGAAACCAAAAAATTCAAACTGTTACTGCAAACGGATGCTTCAACGTAGGAGAACGATACTTGGGCATCCAAGTTGGATTGGTGTACTGATCATTACTTGAAAGTATCATGAAGATTGGATGAAAATATGTATGTTGAGATTTCAGGAGACTCTAGTTTTTGGAAGTTTGGCAACCCCTTTCAATATAAGTGTTTTTCGCGAGTCCCTGTATTAGGCTACATCAAGAGGAAACAAACCTTAGAGATAGAACGTAGAACTACTGTATTGTGTCACGTTTCAAGAAGCTAGCACAAACCGTGTTTGATTTAGAGTTCTAACTGCATCTGTCAATATAGAAGAAAACGCAGTGAAACCTAAAAATTCAAACTGTTACTGCAAACGGATGCTTCAACGTAGGAGAACGAAACTTGGACATCCAAGTTTGATTGGAGTACTGCTCATTATTTGAAAGTATCAGGAAGGTCGGAAAAAAAATATATGTTGTGATTTCAGGAGACTGTAGTTTTTTGGCAGCCTAACAACGCCTTTCATTGAATGAGTTATTCGCCAGCCTGTGCTTAAGGCTACATCAAGAGGAAACAAACCTTAGAGATAGAACGTAGAACTACTGTATTGTGTCAAGTTTCAAGAAGCTAGCACAAACCGTGTTTGATTTAGAGTTCGAACTGCATCTGTCAATATAGGAGAAAACAGAGTGAAACCTAAAAATTCAAACTGTTACTGCAAACGGATGCTTCAACGTAGGAGAACGAAACTTGGGCATCCAAGTGGGATTGGTGTACTGATCATTACTTGAAAGTATCATGAAGATTGGATGAAAAAATGTATGTTGTGATTTCAGGAGACTGTAGTTTTTTGGCAGCCTAACAACGCCTTTCATTGAATGAGTTATTCGCCAGCCTGTGCTTAAGGCTACATCAAGAGGAAACAAACCTTAGAGATAGAACGTAGAACTACTGTATTGTGTCAAGTTTCAAGAAGCTAGCACAAACCGTGTTTGATTTAGAGTTCGAACTGCATCTGTCAATATAGGAGAAAACAGAGTGAAACCTAAAAATTCAAACTGTTACTGCAAACGTATGCTTCAACGTAGGAGAACGATACTTGGGCATCCAAGTGGGATTGGTGTACTGATCATTACTTGAAAGTATCATGAAGATTGGATGAAAAAATGTATGTTGAGATTTCAGGAGACTCTAGTTTTTGGAAGTTTGGCAACCCCTTTCAATATAAGTGTTATTCGCGAGTCCCTGTATTAGGCTACATCAAGAGGAAACAAACCTTAGAGATAGAACGTAGAACTACTGTATTGTGTCACGTTTCAAGAAGCTAGCACAAACCGTGTTTGATTTAGAGTTCTAACTGCATCTGTCAATATAGAAGAAAACGCAGTGAAACCTAAAAATTCAAACTGTTACTGCAAACGGATGCTTCAACGTAGGAGAACGAAACTTGGACATCCAAGTTTGATTGGAGTACTGCTCATTATTTGAAAGTATCAGGAAGGTCGGAAAAAAAATATATGTTGTGATTTCAGGAGACTGTAGTTTTTTGGCAGCCTAACAACGCCTTTCATTGAATGAGTTATTCGCCAGCCTGTGCTTAAGGCTACATCAAGAGGAAACAAACCTTAGAGATAGAACGTAGAACTACTGTATTGTGTCAAGTTTCAAGAAGCTAGCACAAACCATGTTTGATTTAGAGTTCGAACTGCATCTGTCAATATAGGAGAAAACAGAGTGAAACCTAAAAATTCAAACTGTTACTGCAAACGGATGCTTCAACGTAGGAGAACGAAACTTGGGCATCCAAGTGGGATTGGTGTACTGATCATTACTTGAAAGTATCATGAAGATTGGATGAAAAAATGTATGTTGTGATTTCAGGAGACTGTAGTTTTTTGGCAGCCTAACAACGCCTTTCATTGAATGAGTTATTCGCCAGCCTGTGCTTAAGGCTACATCAAGAGGAAACAAACCTTAGAGATAGAACGTAGAACTACTGTATTGTGTCAAGTTTCAAGAAGCTAGCACAAACCGTGTTTGATTTAGAGTTCTAACTGCATCTGTCAATATAGAAGAAAACGCAGTGAAACCTAAAAATTCAAACTGTTACTGCAAACGGATGCTTCAACGTAGGAGAACAAAACTTGGGCATCCAAGTGGGATTGGTGTACTGATCATAACTTGAAAGTATCATGAAGATTGGATGAAAAAATGTATGTTGTGATTTCAGGAGACTGTAGTTTTTTGGCAGCCTAACAACGCCTTTCATTGAATGAGTTATTCGCCAGCCTGTGCTTAAGGCTACATCAAGAGGAAACAAACCTTAGAGATAGAACGTAGAACTACTGTATTGTGTCAAGTTTCAAGAAGCTAGCACAAACCGTGTTTGATTTATAGTTCGAACTGCATCTGTCAATATAGGAGAAAACAGAGTGAAACCTAAAAATTCAAACTGTTACTGAAAACGGATGCTTCAACGTAGGAGAACGAAACTTGGGCATCCAAGTGGGATTGGTGTACTGATCATTACTTGAAAGTATCATGAAGATTGGATGAAAAAATGTATGTTGAGATTTCAGGAGACTCTAGTTTTTGGAAGTTTGGCAACCCCTTTCAATATAAGTGTTATTCGCGAGTCCCTGTATTAGGCTACATCAAGAGGAAACAAACCTTAGAGATAGAACGTAGAACTACTGTATTGTGTCACGTTTCAAGAAGCTAGCACAGACCGTGTTTGATTTGGAGTTCTAACTGCATCTGTCAATATAGAAGAAAACAGAGTGAAACCTAAAAATTCAAACTGTTACTGCAAACGGATGCTTCAACGTAGGAGAACGAAACTTGGACATCCAAGTTTGATTGGAGTACTGCTCATTATTTGAAAGTATCAGGAAGGTCGGAAAAAAATATATGTTGTGATGTCAGGAGACTGTAGTTTTTTGGCAGCCTAACAACGCCTTTCATTGAATGAGTTATTCGCCAGCCTGTGCTTAAGGCTACATCAAGAGGAAACAAACCTTAGAGATAGAACGTAGAACTACTGTATTGTGTCACGTTTCAAGAAGCTAGCACAAACCGTGTTTGATTTAGAGTTCGAACTGCATCTGTCAATATAGGAGAAAACAGAGTGAAACCTAAAAATTCAAACTGTTACTGCAAACGGATGCTTCAACGTAGGAGAACGAAACTTGGGCATCCAAGTGGGATTGGTGTACTGATCATTACTTGAAAGTATCATGAAGATTGGATGAAAAAATGTATGTTGTGATTTCAGGAGACTGTAGTTTTTTGGCAGCCTAACAACGCCTTTCATTGAATGAGTTATTCGCCAGCCTGTGCTTAAGGCTACATCAAGAGGAAACAAATCTTAGAGATAGAACGTAGAACTACTGTATTGTGTCACGTTTCAAGAAGCTAGCACAAACCGTGTTTGATTTAGAGTTCGAACTGCATCTGTCAATATAGGAGAAAACAGAGTGAAACCTAAAAATTCAAACTGTTACTGCAAACGGATGCTTCAACGTAGGAGAACGAAACTTGGGCATCCAAGTGGGATTGGTGTACTGATCATTACTTGAAAGTATCATGAAGATTGGATGAAAAAATGTATGTTGTGATTTCAGGAGACTGTAGTTTTTTGGCAGCCTAACAACGCCTTTCATTGAATGAGTTATTCGCCAGCCTGTGCTTAAGGCTACATCAAGAGGAAATAAACCTTAGAGATAGAACGTAGAACTACTGTATTGTGTCAAGTTTCAAGAAGCTAGCACAAACCGTGTTTGATTTAGAGTTCGAACTGCATCTGTCAATATAGGAGAAAACAGAGTGAAACCTAAAAATTCAAACTGTTACTGCAAACGGATGCTTCAACGTAGGAGAACGATTCTTGGGCATCCAAGTGGGATTGGTGTACTGATCATTACTTGAAAGTATCATGAAGATTGGATGAAAAAAATGTATGTTGAGATTTCAGGAGACTCTAGTTTTTGGAAGTTTGGCAATCCGTTTCAATATAAGTGTTATTCGCGAGTCCCTGTATTAGGCTACATCAAGAGGAAACAAACCTTAGAGATAGAACGTAGAACTACTGTATTGTGTCACGTTTCAAGAAGCTAGCACAAACCGTGTTTGATTTAGAGTTCTAACTGCATCTGTCAATATAGAAGAAAACGCAGTGAAACCTAAAAATTCAAACTGTTACTGCAAACGGATGCTTCAACGTAGGAGAACGAAACTTGGATATCCAAGTTTGATTGGAGTACTGCTCATTATTTGAAAGTATCAGGAAGGTCGGAAAAAAAATATATGTTGTGATTTCAGGAGACTGTAGTTTTTTGGCAGCCTAACAACGCCTTTCATTGAATGAGTTATTCGCCAGCCTGTGCTTAAGGCTACATCAAGAGGAAACAAACCTTAGAGATAGAACGTAGAACTACTGTATTGTGTCAAGTTTCAAGAAGCTAGCACAAACCGTGTTTGATTTAGAGTTCGAACTGCATCTGTCAATATAGGAGAAAACAGAGTGAAACCTAAAAATTCAAACTTTTACTGCAAACGGATGCTTCAACGTAGGAGAACGAAACTTGGGCATCCAAGTGGGATTGGTGTACTGATCATTACTTGAAAGTATCATGAAGATTGGATGAAAAAATGTATGTTGTGATTTCAGGAGACTGTAGTTTTTTGGCAGCCTAACAACGCCTTTCATTGAATGAGTTATTCGCCAGCCTGTGCTTAAGGCTACATCAAGAGGAAACAAACCTTAGAGATAGAACGTAGAACTACTGTATTGTGTCAAGTTTCAAGAAGCTAGCACAAACCGTGTTTGATTTATAGTTCGAACTGCATCTGTCAATATAGGAGAAAACAGACTGAAACCTAAAAATTCAAACTGTTACTGCAAACGGATGCTTCAACGTAGGAGAACGAAACTTGGGCATCCTAGTGGGATTGGTGTACTGATCATTACTTGAAAGTATCATGAAGATTGGATGAAAAAATGTATGTTGAGATTTCAGGAGACTCTAGTTTTTGGAAGTTTGGCAACCCCTTTCAATATAAGTGTTATTCGCGAGTCCCTGTATTAGGCTACATCAAGAGGAAACAAACCTTAGAGATAGAACGTAGAACTACTGTATTGTGTCACGTTTCAAGAAGCTAGCACAGACCGTGTTTGATTTGGAGTTCTAACTGCATCTGTCAATATAGAAGAAAACAGAGTGAAACCTAAAAATTCAAACTGTTACTGCAAACGGATGCTTCAACGTAGGAGAACGAAACTTGGACATCCAAGTTTGATTGGAGTACTGCTCATTATTTGAAAGTATCAGGAAGGTCGGAAAAAAATATATGTTGTGATGTCAGGAGACTGTAGTTTTTTGGCAGCCTAACAACGCCTTTCATTGAATGAGTTATTCGCCAGCCTGTGCTTAAGGCTACATCAAGAGGAAACAAACCTTAGAGATAGAACGTAGAACTACTGTATTGTGTCACGTTTCAAGAAGCTAGCACAAACCGTGTTTGATTTAGAGTTCGAACTGCATCTGTCAATATAGGAGAAAACAGAGTGAAACCTAAAAATTCAAACTGTTACTGCAAACGGATGCTTCAACGTAGGAGAACGAAACTTGGGCATCCAAGTGGGATTGGTGTACTGATCATTACTTGAAAGTATCATGAAGATTGGATGAAAAAATGTATGTTGTGATTTCAGGAGACTGTAGTTTTTTGGCAGCCTAACAACGCCTTTCATTGAATGAGTTATTCGCCAGCCTGTGCTTAAGGCTACATCAAGAGGAAACAAATCTTAGAGATAGAACGTAGAACTACTGTATTGTGTCACGTTTCAAGAAGCTAGCACAAACCGTGTTTGATTTAGAGTTCGAACTGCATCTGTCAATATAGGAGAAAACAGAGTGAAACCTAAAAATTCAAACTGTTACTGCAAACGGATGCTTCAACGTAGGAGAACGAAACTTGGGCATCCAAGTGGGATTGGTGTACTGATCATTACTTGAAAGTATCATGAAGATTGGATGAAAAAATGTATGTTGTGATTTCAGGAGACTGTAGTTTTTTGGCAGCCTAACAACGCCTTTCATTGAATGAGTTATTCGCCAGCCTGTGCTTAAGGCTACATCAAGAGGAAACAAACCGTAGAGATAGAACGTAGAACTACTGTATTGTGTCAAGTTTCAAGAAGCTAGCACAAACCGTGTTTGATTTAGAGTTCGAACTGCATCTGTCAATATAGGAGAAAACAGAGTGAAACCTAAAAATTCAAACTGTTACTGCAAACGGATGCTTCAACGTAGGAGAACGATTCTTGGGCATCCAAGTGGGATTGCTGTACTGATCATTACTTGAAAGTATCATGAAGATTGGATGAAAAAAATGTATGTTGAGATTTCAGGAGACTCTAGTTTTTGGAAGTTTGGCAATCCGTTTCAATATAAGTGTTATTCGCGAGTCCCTGTATTAGGCTACATCAAGAGGAAACAAACCTTAGAGATAGAACGTAGAACTACTGTATTGTGTCACGTTTCAAGAAGCTAGCACAAACCGTGTTTGATTTAGAGTTCTAACTGCATCTGTCAATATAGAAGAAAACGCAGTGAAACCTAAAAATTCAAACTGTTACTGCAAACGGATGCTTCAACGTAGGAGAACGAAACTTGGATATCCAAGTTTGATTGGAGTACTGCTCATTATTTGAAAGTATCAGGAAGGTCGGAAAAAAAATATATGTTGTGATTTCAGGAGACTGTAGTTTTTTGGCAGCCTAACAACGCCTTTCATTGAATGAGTTATTCGCCAGCCTGTGCTTAAGGCTACATCAAGAGGAAACAAACCTTAGAGATAGAACGTAGAACTACTGTATTGTGTCAAGTTTCAAGAAGCTAGCACAAACCGTGTTTGATTTAGAGTTCGAACTGCATCTGTCAATATAGGAGAAAACAGAGTGAAACCTAAAAATTCAAACTGTTACTGCAAACGGATGCTTCAACGTAGGAGAACGAAACTTGGGCATCCAAGTGGGATTGGTGTACTGATCATTACTTGAAAGTATCATGAAGATTGGATGAAAAAATGTATGTTGTGATTTCAGGAGACTGTAGTTTTTTGGCAGCCTAACAACGCCTTTCATTGAATGAGTTATTCGCCAGCCTGTGCTTAAGGCTACATCAAGAGGAAACAAACCTTAGAGATAGAACGTAGAACTACTGTATTGTGTCACGTTTCAAGAAGCTAGCACAAACCGTGTTTGATTTAGAGTTCGAACTGCATCTGTCAATATAGGAGAAAACAGAGTGAAACCTAAAAATTCAAACTGTTACTGCAAACGGATGCTTCAACGTAGGAGAACGAAACTTGGGCATCCAAGTGGGATTGGTGTACTGATCATTACTTGAAAGTATCATGAAGATTGGATGAAAAAATGTATGTTGTGATTTCAGGAGACTGTAGTTTTTTGGCAGCCTAACAACGCCTTTCATTGAATGAGTTATTCGCCAGCCTGTGCTTAAGGCTACATCAAGAGGAAACAAACCTTAGAGATAGAACGTAGAACTACTGTATTGTGTCAAGTTTCAAGAAGCTAGCACAAACCGTGTTTGATTTAGAGTTCGAACTGCATCTGTCAATATAGGAGAAAACAGAGTGAAACCTAAAAATTCAAACTGTTACTGCAAACGGATGCTTCAACGTAGGAGAACGAAACTTGGGCATCCAAGTGGGATTGGTGTACTGATCATTACTTGAAAGTATCATGAAGATTGGATGAAAAAATGTATGTTGTGATTTCAGGAGACTGTAGTTTTTTGGCAGCCTAACAACGCCTTTCATTGAATGAGTTATTCGCCAGCCTGTGCTTAAGGCTACATCAAGAGGAAACAAACCTTAGAGATAGAACGTAGAACTACTGTATTGTGTCACGTTTCAAGAAGCTAGCACAAACCGTGTTTGATTTAGAGTTCGAACTGCATCTGTCAATATAGGAGAAAACAGAGTGAAACCTAAAAATTCAAACTGTTACTGCAAACGGATGCTTCAACGTAGGAGAACGAAACTTGGGCATCCAAGTGGGATTGGTGTACTGATCATTACTTGAAAGTATCATGAAGATTGGATGAAAAAATGTATGTTGTGATTTCAGGAGACTGTAGTTTTTTGGCAGCCTAACAACGCCTTTCATTGAATGAGTTATTCGCCAGCCTGTGCTTAAGGCTACATCAAGAGGAAACAAACCTTAGAGATAGAACGTAGAACTACTGTATTGTGTCAAGTTTCAAGAAGCTAGCACAAACCGTGTTTGATTTAGAGTTCGAACTGCATCTGTCAATATAGGAGAAAACAGAGTGAAACCAAAAAATTCAAACTTTTACTGCAAACGGATGCTTCAACGTAGGAGAACGATACTTGGGCATCCAAGTGGGATTGGTGTACTGATCATTACTTGAAAGTATCATGAAGATTGGATGAAAATATGTATGTTGAGATTTCAGGAGACTCTAGTTTTTGGAAGTTTGGCAACCCCTTTCAATATAAGTGTTTTTCGCGAGTCCCTGTATTAGGCTACATCAAGAGGAAACAAACCTTAGAGATAGAACGTAGAACTACTGTATTGTGTCACGTTTCAAGAAGCTAGCACAAACCGTGTTTGATTTAGAGTTCTAACTGCATCTGTCAACATAGAAGAAAACGCAGTGAAACCTAAAAATTCAAACTGTTACTGCAAACGGATGCTTCAACGTAGGAGAACGAAACTTGGACATCCAAGTTTGATTGGAGTACTGCTCATTATTTGAAAGTATCAGGAAGGTCGGAAAAAAAATATATGTTGTGATTTCAGGAGACTGTAGTTTTTTGGCAGCCTAACAACGCCTTTCATTGAATGAGTTATTCGCCAGCCTGTGCTTAAGGCTACATCAAGAGGAAACAAACCTTAGAGATAAAACGTAGAACTACTGTATTGTGTCAAGTTTCAAGAAGCTAGCACAAACCGTGTTTGATTTAGAGTTCGAACTGCATCTGTCAATATAGGAGAAAACAGAGTGAAACCTAAAAATTCAAACTGTTACTGCAAACGGATGCTTCAACGTAGGAGAACGAAACTTGGACATCCAAGTTTGATTGGAGTACTGCTCATTATTTGAAAGTATCAGGAAGGTCGGAAAAAAAATATATGTTGTGATTTCAGGAGACTGTAGTTTTTTGGCAGCCTAACAACGCCTTTCATTGAATGAGTTATTCGCCAGCCTGTGCTTAAGGCTACATCAAGAGGAAACAAATCTTAGAGATAGAACGTAGAACTACTGTATTGTGTCACGTTTCAAGAAGCTAGCACAAACCGTGTTTGATTTAGAGTTCGAACTGCATCTGTCAATATAGGAGAAAACAGAGTGAAACCTAAAAATTCAAACTGTTACTGCAAACGGATGCTTCAACGTAGGAGAACGAAACTTGGGCATCCAAGTGGGATTGGTGTACTGATCATTACTTGAAAGTATCATGAAGATTGGATGAAAAAATGTATGTTGTGATTTCAGGAGACTGTAGTTTTTTGGCAGCCTAACAACGCCTTTCATTGAATGAGTTATTCGCCAGCCTGTGCTTAAGGCTACATCAAGAGGAAATAAACCTTAGAGATAGAACGTAGAACTACTGTATTGTGTCAAGTTTCAAGAAGCTAGCACAAACCGTGTTTGATTTAGAGTTCGAACTGCATCTGTCAATATAGGAGAAAACAGAGTGAAACCTAAAAATTCAAACTGTTACTGCAAACGGATGCTTCAACGTAGGAGAACGATTCTTGGGCATCCAAGTGGGATTGGTGTACTGATCATTACTTGAAAGTATCATGAAGATTGGATGAAAAAAATGTATGTTGAGATTTCAGGAGACTCTAGTTTTTGGAAGTTTGGCAATCCGTTTCAATATAAGTGTTATTCGCGAGTCCCTGTATTAGGCTACATCAAGAGGAAACAAACCTTAGAGATAGAACGTAGAACTACTGTATTGTGTCACGTTTCAAGAAGCTAGCACAAACCGTGTTTGATTTAGAGTTCTAACTGCATCTGTCAATATAGAAGAAAACGCAGTGAAACCTAAAAATTCAAACTGTTACTGCAAACGGATGCTTCAACGTAGGAGAACGAAACTTGGATATCCAAGTTTGATTGGAGTACTGCTCATTATTTGAAAGTATCAGGAAGGTCGGAAAAAAAATATATGTTGTGATTTCAGGAGACTGTAGTTTTTTGGCAGCCTAACAACGCCTTTCATTGAATGAGTTATTCGCCAGCCTGTGCTTAAGGCTACATCAAGAGGAAACAAACCTTAGAGATAGAACGTAGAACTACTGTATTGTGTCAAGTTTCAAGAAGCTAGCACAAACCGTGTTTGATTTAGAGTTCGAACTGCATCTGTCAATATAGGAGAAAACAGAGTGAAACCTAAAAATTCAAACTGTTACTGCAAACGGATGCTTCAACGTAGGAGAACGAAACTTGGGCATCCAAGTGGGATTGGTGTACTGATCATTACTTGAAAGTATCATGAAGATTGGATGAAAAAATGTATGTTGTGATTTCAGGAGACTGTAGTTTTTTGGCAGCCTAACAACGCCTTTCATTGAATGAGTTATTCGCCAGCCTGTGCTTAAGGCTACATCAAGAGGAAACAAACCTTAGAGATAGAACGTAGAACTACTGTATTGTGTCACGTTTCAAGAAGCTAGCACAAACCGTGTTTGATTTAGAGTTCGAACTGCATCTGTCAATATAGGAGAAAACAGAGTGAAACCTAAAAATTCAAACTGTTACTGCAAACGGATGCTTCAACGTAGGAGAACGAAACTTGGGCATCCAAGTGGGATTGGTGTACTGATCATTACTTGAAAGTATCATGAAGATTGGATGAAAAAATGTATGTTGTGATTTCAGGAGACTGTAGTTTTTTGGCAGCCTAACAACGCCTTTCATTGAATGAGTTATTCGCCAGCCTGTGCTTAAGGCTACATCAAGAGGAAACAAACCTTAGAGATAGAACGTAGAACTACTGTATTGTGTCAAGTTTCAAGAAGCTAGCACAAACCGTGTTTGATTTAGAGTTCGAACTGCATCTGTCAATATAGGAGAAAACAGAGTGAAACCTAAAAATTCAAACTGTTACTGCAAACGGATGCTTCAACGTAGGAGAACGAAACTTGGACATCCAAGTTTGATTGGAGTACTGCTCATTATTTGAAAGTATCAGGAAGGTCGGAAAAAAAATATATGTTGTGATTTCAGGAGACTGTAGTTTTTTGGCAGCCTAACAACGCCTATCATTGAATGAGTTATTCGCCAGCCTGTGCTTAAGGCTACATCAAGAGGAAACAAACCTTAGAGATAGAACGTAGAACTACTGTATTGTGTCAAGTTTCAAGAAGCTAGCACAAACCGTGTTTGATTTAGAGTTCGAACTGCATCTGTCAATATAGGAGAAAACAGAGTGAAACCAAAAAATTCAAACTGTTACTGCAAACGGATGCTTCAACGTAGGAGAACGATACTTGGGCATCCAAGTTGGATTGGTGTACTGATCATTACTTGAAAGTATCATGAAGATTGGATGAAAATATGTATGTTGAGATTTCAGGAGACTCTAGTTTTTGGAAGTTTGGCAACCCCTTTCAATATAAGTGTTTTTCGCGAGTCCCTGTATTAGGCTACATCAAGAGGAAACAAACCTTAGAGATAGAACGTAGAACTACTGTATTGTGTCACGTTTCAAGAAGCTAGCACAAACCGTGTTTGATTTAGAGTTCTAACTGCATCTGTCAATATAGAAGAAAACGCAGTGAAACCTAAAAATTCAAACTGTTACTGCAAACGGATGCTTCAACGTAGGAGAACGAAACTTGGACATCCAAGTTTGATTGGAGTACTGCTCATTATTTGAAAGTATCAGGAAGGTCGGAAAAAAAATATATGTTGTGATTTCAGGAGACTGTAGTTTTTTGGCAGCCTAACAACGCCTTTCATTGAATGAGTTATTCGCCAGCCTGTGCTTAAGGCTACATCAAGAGGAAACAAACCTTAGAGATAGAACGTAGAACTACTGTATTGTGTCAAGTTTCAAGAAGCTAGCACAAACCGTGTTTGATTTAGAGTTCGAACTGCATCTGTCAATATAGGAGAAAACAGAGTGAAACCTAAAAATTCAAACTGTTACTGCAAACGGATGCTTCAACGTAGGAGAACGAAACTTGGGCATCCAAGTGGGATTGGTGTACTGATCATTACTTGAAAGTATCATGAAGATTGGATGAAAAAATGTATGTTGTGATTTCAGGAGACTGTAGTTTTTTGGCAGCCTAACAACGCCTTTCATTGAATGAGTTATTCGCCAGCCTGTGCTTAAGGCTACATCAAGAGGAAACAAACCTTAGAGATAGAACGTAGAACTACTGTATTGTGTCAAGTTTCAAGAAGCTAGCACAAACCGTGTTTGATTTAGAGTTCGAACTGCATCTGTCAATATAGGAGAAAACAGAGTGAAACCTAAAAATTCAAACTGTTACTGCAAACGTATGCTTCAACGTAGGAGAACGATACTTGGGCATCCAAGTGGGATTGGTGTACTGATCATTACTTGAAAGTATCATGAAGATTGGATGAAAAAATGTATGTTGAGATTTCAGGAGACTCTAGTTTTTGGAAGTTTGGCAACCCCTTTCAATATAAGTGTTATTCGCGAGTCCCTGTATTAGGCTACATCAAGAGGAAACAAACCTTAGAGATAGAACGTAGAACTACTGTATTGTGTCACGTTTCAAGAAGCTAGCACAAACCGTGTTTGATTTAGAGTTCTAACTGCATCTGTCAATATAGAAGAAAACGCAGTGAAACCTAAAAATTCAAACTGTTACTGCAAACGGATGCTTCAACGTAGGAGAACGAAACTTGGACATCCAAGTTTGATTGGAGTACTGCTCATTATTTGAAAGTATCAGGAAGGTCGGAAAAAAAATATATGTTGTGATTTCAGGAGACTGTAGTTTTTTGGCAGCCTAACAACGCCTTTCATTGAATGAGTTATTCGCCAGCCTGTGCTTAAGGCTACATCAAGAGGAAACAAACCTTAGAGATAGAACGTAGAACTACTGTATTGTGTCAAGTTTCAAGAAGCTAGCACAAACCATGTTTGATTTAGAGTTCGAACTGCATCTGTCAATATAGGAGAAAACAGAGTGAAACCTAAAAATTCAAACTGTTACTGCAAACGGATGCTTCAACGTAGGAGAACGAAACTTGGGCATCCAAGTGGGATTGGTGTACTGATCATTACTTGAAAGTATCATGAAGATTGGATGAAAAAATGTATGTTGTGATTTCAGGAGACTGTAGTTTTTTGGCAGCCTAACAACGCCTTTCATTGAATGAGTTATTCGCCAGCCTGTGCTTAAGGCTACATCAAGAGGAAACAAACCTTAGAGATAGAACGTAGAACTACTGTATTGTGTCAAGTTTCAAGAAGCTAGCACAAACCGTGTTTGATTTAGAGTTCGAACTGCATCTGTCAATATAGGAGAAAACAGAGTGAAACCTAAAAATTCAAACTGTTACTGCAAACGGATGCTTCAACGTAGGAGAACGATACTTGGGCATCCAAGTGGGATTGGTGTACTGATCATTACTTGAAAGTATCATGAAGATTGGATGAAAATATGTATGTTGAGATTTCAGGAGACTCTAGTTTTTGGAAGTTTGGCAACCCCTTTCAATATAAGTGTTATTCGCGAGTCCCTGTATTAGGCTACATCAAGAGGAAACAAACCTTAGAGATAGAACGTAGAACTACTGTATTGTGTCACGTTTCAAGAAGCTAGCACAAACCGTGTTTGATTTAGAGTTCTAACTGCATCTGTCAATATAGAAGAAAACGCAGTGAAACCTAAAAATTCAAACTGTTACTGCAAACGGATGCTTCAACGTAGGAGAACGAAACTTGGACATCCAAGTTTGATTGGAGTACTGCTCATTATTTGAAAGTATCAGGAAGGTCGGAAAAAAAATATATGTTGTGATTTCAGGAGACTGTAGTTTTTTGGCAGCCTAACAACGCCTTTCATTGAATGAGTTATTCGCCAGCCTGTGCTTAAGGCTACATCAAGAGGAAACAAACCTTAGAGATAGAACGTAGAACTACTGTATTGTGTCAAGTTTCAAGAAGCTAGCACAAACCGTGTTTGATTTAGAGTTCGAACTGCATCTGTCAATATAGGAGAAAACAGAGTGAAACCTGAAAATTCAAACTGTTACTGCAAACGGATGCTTCAACGTAGGAGAATGAAACTTGGGCATCCAAGTGGGATTGGTGTACTGATCATTACTTGAAAGTATCATGAAGATTGGATGAAAAAATGTATGTTGTGATTTCAGGAGACTGTAGTTTTTTGGCAGCCTAACAACGCCTTTCATTGAATGAGTTATTCGCCAGCCTGTGCTTAAGGCTACATCAAGAGGAAACAAACCTTAGAGATAGAACGTAGAACTACTGTATTGTGTCAAGTTTCAAGAAGCTAGCACAAACCGTGTTTGATTTAGAGTTCGAACTGCATTTGTCAATATAGGAGAAAACAGAGTGAAACCTAAAAATTCAAACTGTTACTGCAAACGGATGCTTCAACGTAGGAGAACGAAACTTGGGCATCCAAGTGGGATTGGTGTACTGATCATTACTTGAAAGTATCATGAAGATTGGATGAAAAAATGTATGTTGTGATTTCAGGAGACTGTAGTTTTTTGGCAGCCTAACAACGCCTTTCATTGAATGAGTTATTCGCCAGCCTGTGCTTAAGGCTACATCAAGAGGAAACAAACCTTAGAGATAGAACGTAGAACTACTGTATTGTGTCAAGTTTCAAGAAGCTAGCACAAACCGTGTTTGATTTAGAGTTCGAACTGCATCTGTCAATATAGGAGAAAACAGAGTAAAACCTAAAAATTCAAACTGTTACTGCAAACGGATGCTTCAACGTAGGAGAACGAAACTTGGGCATCCAAGTGGGATTGGTGTACTGATCATTACTTGAAAGTATCATGAAGATTGGATGAAAAAATGTATGTTGTGATTTCAGGAGACTGTAGTTTTTTGGCAGCCTAACAACGCCTTTCATTGAATGAGTTATTCGCCAGCCTGTGCTTAAGGCTACATCAAGAGGAAACAAACCTTAGAGATAGAACGTAGAACTACTGTATTGTGTCACGTTTCAAGAAGCTAGCACAAACCGTGTTTGATTTAGAGTTCTAACTGCATCTGTCAATATAGAAGAAAACGCAGTGAAACCTAAAAATTCAAACTGTTACTGCAAACGGATGCTTCAACGAAGGAGAACGAAACTTGGACATCCAAGTTTGATTGGAGTACTGCTCATTATTTGAAAGTATCAGGAAGGTCGGAAAAAAAATATATGTTGTGATTTCAGGAGACTGTAGTTTTTTGGCAGCCTAACAACGCCTTTCATTGAATGAGTTATTCGCCAGCCTGTGCTTAAGGCTACATCAAGAGGAAACAAACCTTAGAGATAGAACGTAGAACTACTGTATTGTGTCAAGTTTCAAGAAGCTAGCACAAACCATGTTTGATTTAGAGTTCGAACTGCATCTGTCAATATAGGAGAAAACAGAGTGAAACCTAAAAATTCAAACTGTTACTGCAAACGGATGCTTCAACGTAGGAGAACGAAACTTGGGCATCCAAGTGGGATTGGTGTACTGATCATTACTTGAAAGTATCATGAAGATTGGATGAAAAAATGTATGTTGTGATTTCAGGAGACTGTAGTTTTTTGGCAGCCTAACAACGCCTTTCATTGAATGAGTTATTCGCCAGCCTATGCTTAAGGCTACATCAAGAGGAAACAAACCTTAGAGATAGAACGTAGAACTACTGTATTGTGTCACGTTTCAAGAAGCTAGCACAAACCGTGTTTGATTTAGAGTTCGAACTGCATCTGTCAATATAGGAGAAAACAGAGTGAAACCTAAAAATTCAAACTGTTACTGCAAACGGATGCTTCAACGTAGGAGAACGAAACTTGGGCATCCAAGTTGGATTGGTGTACTGATCATTACTTGAAAGTATCATGAAGATTGGATGAAAAAATGTATGTTGTGATTTCAGGAGACTGTAGTTTTTTGGCAGCCTAACAACGCCTTTCATTGAATGAGTTATTCGCCAGCCTGTGCTTAAGGCTACATCAAGAGGAAACAAACCTTAGAGATAGAACATAGAACTACTGTATTGTGTCAAGTTTCAAGAAGCTAGCACAAACCGTGTTTGATTTAGAGTTCGAACTGCATCTGTCAATATAGGAGAAAACAGAGTGAAACCTAAAAATTCAAACTGTTACTGCAAACGGATGCTTCAACGTAGGAGAACGAAACTTGGACATCCAAGTTTGATTGGAGTACTGCTCATTATTTGAAAGTATCAGGAAGGTCGGAAAAAAAATATATGTTGTGATTTCAGGAGACTGTAGTTTTTTGGCAGCCTAACAACGCCTATCATTGAATGAGTTATTCGCCAGCCTGTGCTTAAGGCTACATCAAGAGGAAACAAACCTTAGAGATAGAACGTAGAACTACTGTATTGTGTCAAGTTTCAAGAAGCTAGCACAAACCGTGTTTGATTTGGAGTTCGAACTGCATCTGTCAATATAGGAGAAAACAGAGTGAAACCTAAAAATTCAAACTGTTACTGCAAACGGATGCTTCAACGTAGGAGAACGATACTTGGGCATCCAAGTGGGATTGGTGTACTGATCATTACTTGAAAGTATCATGAAGATTGGATGAAAATATGTATGTTGAGATTTCAGGAGACTCTAGTTTTTGGAAGTTTGGCAACCCCTTTCAATATAAGTGTTTTTCGCTAGTCCCTGTATTAGGCTACATCAAGAGGAAACAAACCTTAGAGATAGAACGTAGAACTACTGTATTGTGTCACGTTTCAAGAAGCTAGCACAAACCGTGTTTGATTTAGAGTTCTAACTGCATCTGTCAATATAGAAGAAAACGCAGTGAAACCTAAAAATTCAAACTGTTACTGCAAACGGATGCTTCAACGTAGGAGAACGAAACTTGGACATCCAAGTTTGATTGGAGTACTGCTCATTATTTGAAAGTATCAGGAAGGTCGGAAAAAAAATATATGTTGTGATTTCAGGAGACTGTAGTTTTTTGGCAGCCTAACAACGCCTTTCATTGAATGAGTTATTCGCCAGCCTGTGCTTAAGGCTACATCAAGAGGAAACAAACCTTAGAGATAGAACGTAGAACTACTGTATTGTGTCAAGTTTCAAGAAGCTAGCACAAACCGTGTTTGATTTAGAGTTCGAACTGCATCTGTCAATATAGGAGAAAACAGAGTGAAACCTGAAAATTCAAACTGTTACTGCAAACGGATGCTTCAACGTAGGAGAACGAAACTTGGGCATCCAAGTGGGATTGGTGTACTGATCATTACTTGAAAGTATCATGAAGATTGGATGAAAAAATGTATGTTGTGATTTCAGGAGACTGTAGTTTTTTGGCAGCCTAACAACGCCTTTCATTGAATGAGTTATTCGCCAGCCTGTGCTTAAGGCTACATCAAGAGGAAACAAACCTTAGAGATAGAACGTAGAACTACTGTATTGTGTCAAGTTTCAAGAAGCTAGCACAAACCGTGTTTGATTTAGAGTTCGAACTGCATCTGTCAATATAGAGGAAAACAGAGTGAAACCTAAAAATTCAAACTGTTACTGCAAACGGATGCTTCAACGTAGGAGAACGATACTTGGGCATCCAAGTGGGATTGCTGTACTGATCATTACTTGAAAGTATCATGAAGATTGGATGAAAAAAATGTATGTTGAGATTTCAGGAGACTCTAGTTTTTGGAAGTTTGGCAATCCGTTTCAATATAAGTGTTATTCGCGAGTCCCTGTATTAGGCTACATCAAGAGGAAACAAACCTTAGAGATAGAACGTAGAACTACTGTATTGTGTCACGTTTCAAGAAGCTAGCACAAACCGTGTTTGATTTAGAGTTCTAACTGCATCTGTCAATATAGAAGAAAACGCAGTGAAACCTAAAAATTCAAACTGTTACTGCAAACGGATGCTTCAACGTAGGAGAACGAAACTTGGACATCCAAGTTTGATTGGAGTACTGCTCATTATTTGAAAGTATCATTAAGGTCGGAAAAAAAATATATGTTGTGATTTCAGGAGACTGTAGTTTTTTGGCAGCCTAACAACGCCTTTCATTGAATGAGTTATTCGCCAGCCTGTGCTTAAGGCTACATCAAGAGGAAACAAACCTTAGAGATAGAACGTAGAACTATTGTATTGTGTCAAGTTTCAAGAAGCTAGCACAAACCGTGTTTGATTTAGAGTTCAAACTGCATCTGTCAATATAGGAGAAAACAGAGTGAAACCTAAAAATTCAAACTGTTACTGCAAACGGATGCTTCAACGTAGGAGAACGAAACTTGGGCATCCAAGTGGGATTGGTGTACTGATCATTACTTGAAAGTATCATGAAGATTGGATGAAAAAATGTATGTTGTGATTTCAGGAGACTGTCGTTTTTTGGCAGCCTAACAACGCCTTTCATTCAATGAGTTATTCGCCAGCCTGTGCTTAAGGCTACATCAAGAGGAAACAAACCTTAGAGATAGAACGTAGAACTACTGTATTGTGTCAAGTTTCAAGAAGCTAGCACAAACCATGTTTGATTTAGAGTTCGAACTGCATCTGTCAATATAGGAGAAAACAGAGTGAAACCTGAAAATTCAAACTGTTACTGCAAACGGATGCTTCAACGTAGGAGAACGAAACTTGGGCATCCAAGTGGGATTGGTGTACTGATCATTACTTGAAAGTATCATGAAGATTGGATGAAAAAATGTATGTTGTGATTTCAGGAGACTGTAGTTTTTTGGCAGCCTAACAACGCCTTTCATTGAATGAGTTATTCGCCAGCCTGTGCTTAAGGCTACATCAAGAGGAAACAAACCTTAGAGATAGAACGTAGAACTACTGTATTGTGTCAAGTTTCAAGAAGCTAGCACAAACCGTGTTTGATTTAGAGTTCGAACTGCATCTGTCAATATAGAGGAAAACAGAGTGAAACCTAAAAATTCAAACTGTTACTGCAAACGGATGCTTCAACGTAGGAGAACGATACTTGGGCATCCAAGTGGGATTGCTGTACTGATCATTACTTGAAAGTATCATGAAGATTGGATGAAAAAAATGTATGTTGAGATTTCAGGAGACTCTAGTTTTTGGAAGTTTGGCAATCCGTTTCAATATAAGTGTTATTCGCGAGTCCCTGTATTAGGCTACATCAAGAGGAAACAAACCTTAGAGATAGAACGTAGAACTACTGTATTGTGTCACGTTTCAAGAAGCTAGCACAAACCGTGTTTGATTTAGAGTTCTAACTGCATCTGTCAATATAGAAGAAAACGCAGTGAAACCTAAAAATTCAAACTGTTACTGCAAACGGATGCTTCAACGTAGGAGAACGAAACTTGGACATCCAAGTTTGATTGGAGTACTGCTCATTATTTGAAAGTATCATTAAGGTCGGAAAAAAAATATATGTTGTGATTTCAGGAGACTGTAGTTTTTTGGCAGCCTAACAACGCCTTTCATTGAATGAGTTATTCGCCAGCCTGTGCTTAAGGCTACATCAAGAGGAAACAAACCTTAGAGATAGAACGTAGAACTATTGTATTGTGTCAAGTTTCAAGAAGCTAGCACAAACCGTGTTTGATTTAGAGTTCAAACTGCATCTGTCAATATAGGAGAAAACAGAGTGAAACCTAAAAATTCAAACTGTTACTGCAAACGGATGGTTCAACGTAGGAGAACGAAACTTGGGCATCCAAGTGGGATTGGTGTACTGATCATTACTTGAAAGTATCATGAAGATTGGATGAAAAAATGTATGTTGTGATTTCAGGAGACTGTAGTTTTTTGGCAGCCTAACAACGCCTTTCATTCAATGAGTTATTCGCCAGCCTGTGCTTAAGGCTACATCAAGAGGAAACAAACCTTAGAGATAGAACGTAGAACTACTGTATTGTGTCACGTTTCAAGAAGCTAGCACAAACCGTGTTTGATTTAGAGTTCTAACTGCATCTGTCAATATAGAAGAAAACAGAGTGAAACCTAAAAATTCAAACTGTTACTGCAAACGGATGCTTCAACGTAGGAGAACGAAACTTGGACATCCAAGTTTGATTGGAGTACTGCTCATTATTTGAAAGTATCAGGAAGGTCGGAAAAAAAATATATGTTGTGATTTCAGGAGACTGTAGTTTTTTGGCAGCCTAACAACGCCTTTCATTGAATGAGTTATTCGCCAGCCTGTGCTTAAGGCTACATCAAGAGGAAACAAACCTTAGAGATAGAACGTAGAACTACTGTATTGTGTCAAGTTTCAAGAAGCTAGCACAAACCGTGTTTGATTTAGAGTTCGAACTGCATCTGTCAATATAGGAGAAAACAGAGTGAAACCTAAAAATTCAAACTGTTACTGCAAACGGATGCTTCAACGTAGGAGAACGAAACTTGGACCTCCAAGTTGGATTGGAGTACTGCTCATTATTTGAAAGTATCAGGAAGGTCGGAAAAAAAATATATGTTGTGATTTCAGGAGACTGTAGTTTTTTGGCAGCCTAACAACGCCTTTCATTGAATGAGTTATTCGCCAGCCTGTGCTTAAGGCTACATCAAGAGGAAACAAACCTTAGAGATAGAACGTAGAACTACTGTATTGTGTCAAGTTTCAAGAAGCTAGCACAAACCGTGTTTGATTTAGAGTTCGAACTGCATCTGTCAATATAGGAGAAAACAGAGTGAAACCTAAAAATTCAAACTGTTACTGCAAACGGATGCTTCAACGTAGGAGAACGATACTTGGGCATCCAAGTGGGATTGGTGTACTGATCATTACTTGAAAGTATCATGAAGATTGGATGAAAATATGTATGTTGAGATTTCAGGAGACTCTAGTTTTTGGAAGTTTGGCAACCCCTTTCAATATAAGTGTTATTCGCGAGTCCCTGTATTAGGCTACATCAAGAGGAAACAAACCTTAGAGATAGAACGTAGAACTACTGTATTGTGTCACGTTTCAAGAAGCTAGCACAAACCGTGTTTGATTTAGAGTTCTAACTGCATCTGTCAATATAGAAGAAAACGCAGTGAAACCTAAAAATTCAAACTGTTACTGCAAACGGATGCTTCAACGTAGGAGAACGAAACTTGGACATCAAAGTTTGATTGGAGTACTGCTCATTATTTGAAAGTATCAGGAAGGTCGGAAAAAAAATATATGTTGTGATTTCAGGAGACTGTAGTTTTTTGGCAGCCTAACAACGCCTTTCATTGAATGAGTTATTCGCCAGCCTGTGGTTAAGGCTACATCAAGAGGAAACAAACCTTAGAGATAGAACGTAGAACTACTGTATTGTGTCAAGTTTCAAGAAGCTAGCACAAACCGTGTTTGATTTAGAGTTCGAACTGCATCTGTCAATATAGGAGAAAACAGAGTGAAACCTAAAAATTCAAACTGTTACTGCAAACGGATGCTTCAACGTAGGAGAACGAAACTTGGGCATCCAAGTGGGATTGGTGTACTGATCATTACTTGAAAGTATCATGAAGATTGGATGAAAAAATGTATGTTGTGATTTCAGGAGACTGTAGTTTTTTGGCAGCCTAACAACGCCTTTCATTGAATGAGTTATTCGCCAGCCTGTGCTTAAGGCTACATCAAGAGGAAACAAACCTTAGAGATAGAACGTAGAACTACTGTATTGTGTCAAGTTTCAAGAAGCTAGCACAAACCGTGTTTGATTTAGAGTTCGAACTGCATCTGTCAATATAGGAGAAAACAGAGTGAAACCTAAAAATTCAAACTGTTACTGCAAACGGATGCTTCAACGTAGGAGAACGAAACTTGGGCATCCAATTGGGATTGGTGTACTGATCATTACTTGAAAGTATCATGAAGATTGGATGAAAAAATGTATGTTGTGATTTCAGGAGACTGTAGTTTTTTGGCAGCCTAACAACGCCTTTCATTGAATGAGTTATTCGCCAGCCTGTGCTTAAGGCTACATCAAGAGGAAACAAACCTTAGAGATAGAACGTAGAACTACTGTATTGTGTCACGTTTCAAGAAGCTAGCACAAACCGTGTTTGATTTAGAGTTCTAACTGCATCTGTCAATATAGAAGAAAACAGAGTGAAACCTAAAAATTCAAACTGTTACTGCAAACGGATGCTTCAACGTAGGAGAACGAAACTTGGACATCCAAGTTTGATTGGAGTACTGCTCATTATTTGAAAGTATCAGGAAGGTCGGAAAAAAAATATATGTTGTGATTTCAGGAGACTGTAGTTTTTTGGCAGCCTAACAACGCCTTTCATTGAATGAGTTATTCGCCAGCCTGTGCTTAAGGCTACATCAAGAGGAAACAAACCTTAGAGATAGAACTTAGAACTACTGTATTGTGTCAAGTTTCAAGAAGCTAGCACAAACCGTGTTTGATTTAGAGTTCGAACTGCATCTGTCAATATAGGAGAAAACAGAGTGAAACCTAAAAATTCAAACTGTTACTGCAAACGGATGCTTCAACGTAGGAGAACGAAACTTGGGCATCCAAGTGGGATTGGTGTACTGATCATTACTTGAAAGTATCATGAAGATTGGATGAAAAAATGTATGTTGTGATTTCAGGAGACTGTAGTTTTTTGGCAGCCTAACAACGCCTTTCATTGAATGAGTTATTCGCCAGCCTGTGCTTAAGGCTACATCAAGAGGAAACAAACCTTAGAGATAGAACGTAGAACTACTGTATTGTGTCACGTTTCAAGAAGCTAGCACAAACCGTGTTTGATTTAGAGTTCTAAATGCATCTGTCAATATAGAAGAAAACGCAGTGAAACCTAAAAATTCAAACTGTTACTGCAAACGGATGCTTCAATGTAGGAGAACGAAACTTGGACATCCAAGTTTGATTGGAGTACTGCTCATTATTTCAAAGTATCAGGAAGGTCGGAAAAAAATATATGTTGTGATTTCAGGAGACTGTAGTTTTTTGGCAGCCTAACAACGCCTTTCATTGAATGAGTTATTCGCCAGCCTGTGCTTAAGGCTACATCAAGAGGAAACAAACCTTAGAGATAGAACGTAGAACTACTGTATTGTGTCAAGTTTCAAGAAGCTAGCACAAACCGTGTTTGATTTAGAGTTCGAACTGCATCTGTCAATATAGGAGAAAACAGAGTGAAACCTAAAAATTCAAACTGTTACTGCAAATGGATGCTTCAACGTAGGAGAACGATACTTGGGCATCCAAGTGGGATTGGTGTACTGATCATTACTTGAAAGTATCATGAAGATTGGATGAAAAAAATGTATGTTGAGATTTCAGGAGACTCTAGTTTTTGGAAGTTTGGCAATCCCTTTCAATATAAGTGTTATTCGCGAGTCCCTGTATTAGGCTACATCAAGAGGAAACAAACCTTAGAGATAGAACGTAGAACTACTGTATATTGTCACGTTTCAAGAAGCTAGCACAAACCGTGTTTGATTTAGAGTTCTAACTGCAACTGTCAATATAGAAGAAAACGCAGTGAAACCTAAAAATTCAAACTGTTACTGCAAACGGATGCTTCAACG
This sequence comes from Callospermophilus lateralis, assembly GCF_048772815.1. NCBI lineage: Eukaryota > Metazoa > Chordata > Mammalia > Rodentia > Sciuridae > Callospermophilus > Callospermophilus lateralis. The sequence goes on along the minus strand of NW_027513850.1, from coordinate 49,859 downwards.
TAGGAGAACGAAACTTGGACATCCAAGTTTGATTGGAGTACTGCTCATTATTTGAAAGTATCAGGAAGGTCGGAAAAAAAATATATGTTGTGATTTCAGGAGACTGTAGTTTTTTGGCAGCCTAACAACGCCTTTCATTGAATGAGTTATTCGCCAGCCTGTGCTTAAGGCTACATCAAGAGGAAACAAACCTTAGAGATAGAACGTAGAACTACTGTATTGTGTCAAGTTTCAAGAAGCTAGCACAAACCGTGTTTGATTTAGAGTTCGAACTGCATCTGTCAATATAGGAGAAAACGCAGTGAAACCTAAAAATTCAAACTGTTACTGCAAACGGATGCTTCAACGTAGGAGAACGAAACTTGGGCATCCAAGTGGGATTGGTGTACTGATCATTACTTGAAAGTATCATGAAGATTGGATGAAAAAATGTATGTTGTGATTTCAGGAGACTGTAGTTTTTTGGCAGCCTAACAACGCCTTTCATTGAATGAGTTATTCGCCAGCCTGTGCTTAAGGCTACATCAAGAGGAAACAAACCTTAGAGATAGAACGTAGAACTACTGTATTGTGTCACGTTTCAAGAAGCTAGCACAAACCGTGTTTGATTTAGAGTTCTAACTGCATCTGTCAATATAGAAGAAAACAGAGTGAAACCTAAAAATTCAAACTGTTACTGCAAACGGATGCTTCAACGTAGGAGAACGAAACTTGGACATCCAAGTTTGATTGGAGTACTGCTCATTATTTGAAAGTATCAGGAAGGTCGGAAAAAAAATATATGTTGTGATTTCAGGAGACTGTAGTTTTTTGGCAGCCTAACAACGCCTTTCATTGAATGAGTTATTCGCCAGCCTGTGCTTAAGGCTACATCAAGAGGAAACAAACCTTAGAGATAGAACTTAGAACTACTGTATTGTGTCAAGTTTCAAGAAGCTAGCACAAACCGTGTTTGATTTAGAGTTCGAACTGCATCTGTCAATATAGGAGAAAACAGAGTGAAACCTAAAAATTCAAACTGTTACTGCAAACGGATGCTTCAACGTAGGAGAACGAAACTTGGGCATCCAAGTGGGATTGGTGTACTGATCATTACTTGAAAGTATCATGAAGATTGGATGAAAAAATGTATGTTGTGATTTCAGGAGACTGTAGTTTTTTGGCAGCCTAACAACGCCTTTCATTGAATGAGTTATTCGCCAGCCTGTGCTTAAGGCTACATCAAGAGGAAACAAACCTTAGAGATAGAACGTAGAACTACTGTATTGTGTCACGTTTCAAGAAGCTAGCACAAACCGTGTTTGATTTAGAGTTCTAAATGCATCTGTCAATATAGAAGAAAACGCAGTGAAACCTAAAAATTCAAACTGTTACTGCAAACGGATGCTTCAATGTAGGAGAACGAAACTTGGACATCCAAGTTTGATTGGAGTACTGCTCATTATTTCAAAGTATCAGGAAGGTCGGAAAAAAATATATGTTGTGATTTCAGGAGACTGTAGTTTTTTGGCAGCCTAACAACGCCTTTCATTGAATGAGTTATTCGCCAGCCTGTGCTTAAGGCTACATCAAGAGGAAACAAACCTTAGAGATAGAACGTAGAACTACTGTATTGTGTCAAGTTTCAAGAAGCTAGCACAAACCGTGTTTGATTTAGAGTTCGAACTGCATCTGTCAATATAGGAGAAAACAGAGTGAAACCTAAAAATTCAAACTGTTACTGCAAATGGATGCTTCAACGTAGGAGAACGATACTTGGGCATCCAAGTGGGATTGGTGTACTGATCATTACTTGAAAGTATCATGAAGATTGGATGAAAAAAATGTATGTTGAGATTTCAGGAGACTCTAGTTTTTGGAAGTTTGGCAATCCCTTTCAATATAAGTGTTATTCGCGAGTCCCTGTATTAGGCTACATCAAGAGGAAACAAACCTTAGAGATAGAACGTAGAACTACTGTATATTGTCACGTTTCAAGAAGCTAGCACAAACCGTGTTTGATTTAGAGTTCTAACTGCAACTGTCAATATAGACGAAAACGCAGTGAAACCTAAAAATTCAAACTGTTACTGCAAACGGATGCTGCAACGTAGGAGAACGAAACTTGGACATCCAAGTTTGATTGGAGTACTGCTCATTATTTGAAAGTATCAGGAAGGTCGGAAAAAAAATATATGTTGTGATTTCAGGAGACTGTAGTTTTTTGGCAGCCTAACAACGCCTTTCATTGAATGAGTTATTCGCCAGCCTGTGCTTAAGGCTACATCAAGAGGAAACAAACCTTAGAGATAGAACGTAGAACTACTGTATTGTGTCAAGTTTCAAGAAGCTAGCACAAACCGTGTTTGATTTAGAGTTCGAACTGCATCTGTCAATATAGGAGAAAACGCAGTGAAACCTAAAAATTCAAACTGTTACTGCAAACGGATGCTTCAACGTAGGAGAACGAAACTTGGGCATCCAAGTGGGATTGGTGTACTGATCATTACTTGAAAGTATCATGAAGATTGGATGAAAAAATGTATGTTGTGATTTCAGGAGACTGTAGTTTTTTGGCAGCCTAACAACGCCTTTCATTGAATGAGTTATTCGCCAGCCTGTGCTTAAGGCTACATCAAGAGGAAACAAACCTTAGAGATAGAACGTAGAACTACTGTATTGTGTCACGTTTCAAGAAGCTAGCACAAACCGTGTTTGATTTAGAGTTCTAACTGCATCTGTCAATATAGAAGAAAACAGAGTGAAACCTAAAAATTCAAACTGTTACTGCAAACGGATGCTTCAACGTAGGAGAACGAAACTTGGACATCCAAGTTTGATTGGAGTACTGCTCATTATTTGAAAGTATCAGGAAGGTCGGAAAAAAAATATATGTTGTGATTTCAGGAGACTGTAGTTTTTTGGCAGCCTAACAACGCCTTTCATTGAATGAGTTATTCGCCAGCCTGTGCTTAAGGCTACATCAAGAGGAAACAAACCTTAGAGATAGAACGTAGAACTACTGTATTGTGTCAAGTTTCAAGAAGCTAGCACAAACCGTGTTTGATTTAGAGTTCGAACTGCATCTGTCAATATAGGAGAAAACAGAGTGAAACCTAAAAATTCAAACTGTTACTGCAAACGGATGCTTCAACGTAGGAGAACGAAATTTGGGCATCCAAGTGGGATTGGTGTACTGATCATTACTTGAAAGTATCATGAAGATTGGATGAAAAAATGTATGTTGTGATTTCAGGAGACTGTAGTTTTTTGGCAGCCTAACAACGCCTTTCATTGAATGAGTTATTCGCCAGCCTGTGCTTAAGGCTACATCAAGAGGAAACAAACCTTAGAGATAGAACGTAGAACTACTGTATTGTGTCACGTTTCAAGAAGCTAGCACAAACCGTGTTTGATTTAGAGTTCTAACTGCATCTGTCAATATAGAAGAAAACGCAGTGAAACCTAAAAATTCAAACTGTTACTGCAAACGGATGCTTCAACATAGGAGAACGAAACTTGGACATCCAAGTTTGATTGGAGTACTGCTCATTATTTGAAAGTATCAGGAAGGTCGGAAAAAAAATATATGTTGTGATTTCAGGAGACTGTAGTTTTTTGGCAGCCTAACAACGCCTTTCATTGAATGAGTTATTCGCCAGCCTGTGCTTAAGGCTACATCAAGAAGAAACAAACCTTAGAGATAGAACGTAGAACTACTGTATTATGTCAAGTTTCAAGAAGCTAGCACAAACCGTGTTTGATTTAGAGTTCGAACTGCATCTGTCAATATGGGAGAAAACAGAGTGAAACCTAAAAATTCAAACTGTTACTGCAAACGGATGCTTCAACGTAGGAGAACGAAACTTGGGCATCCAAGTGGGATTGGTGTACTGATCATTACTTGAAAGTATCATGAAGATTGGATGAAAAAAATGTATGTTGAGATTTCAGGAGACTCTAGTTTTTGGAAGTTTGGCAATCCCTTTCAATATAAGTGTTATTCGCGAGTCCCTGTATTAGGCTACATCAAGAGAAAACAAACCTTAGAGATAGAACGTAGAACTACTGTATTGTGTCACGTTTCAAGAAGCTAGCACAAACCGTGTTTGATTTAGAGTTCTAACTGCATCTGTCAATATAGAAGAAAACGCAGTGAAACCTAAAAATTCAAACTGTTACTGCAAACGGATGCTTCAACGTAGGAGAACGAAACTTGGACATCCAAGTTTGATTGGAGTACTGCTCATTATTTGAAAGTATCAGGAAAGTCGGAAAAAAAATATATGTTGTGATTTCAGGAGACTGTAGTTTTTTGGCAGCCTAACAACGCCTTTCATTGAATGAGTTATTCGCCAGCCTGTGCTTAAGGCTACATCAAGAGGAAACAAACCTTAGAGAAAGAACGTAGAACTACTGTATTGTGTCAACTTTCAAGAAGCTAGCACAAACCGTGTTTGATTTAGAGTTCGAACTGCATCTGTCAATATAGGAGAAAAGAGAGTGAAACCTAAAAATTCAAACTGTTACTGCAAACGGATGCTTCAACGTAGGAGAACGATACTTGGGCATCCAAGTGGGATTGGTGTACTGATCATTACTTGAAAGTATCATGAAGATTGGATGAAAATATGTATGTTGAGATTTCAGGAGACTCTAGTTTTTGGAAGTTTGGCAACCCCTCTCAATATAAGTGTTATTCGCGAGTCCCTGTATTAGGCTACATCAAGAGGAAACAAACCTTAGAGATAGAACGTAGAATTACTGTATTGTGTCACGTTTCAAGAAGCTAGCACAAACCGTGTTTGATTTAGAGTTCTAACTGCATCTGTCAATATAGAAGAAAACAGAGTGAAACCTAAAAATTCAAACTGTTACTGCAAACGGATGCTTCAACGTAGGAGAACGAAACTTGGACATCCAAGTTTGATTGGAGTACTGCTCATTATTTGAAAGTATCAGGAAGGTCGGAAAAAAAATATATGTTGTGATTTCAGGAGACTGAAGTTTTTTGGCAGCCTAACAACGCCTTTCATTGAATGAGTTATTCGCCAGCCTGTGCTTAAGGCTACATCAAGAGGAAACAAACCTTAGAGATAGAACGTAGAACTACTGTATTGTGTCAAGTTTCAAGAAGCTAGCACAAACCGTGTTTGATTTAGAGTTCGAACTGCATCTGTCAATATAGGAGAAAACAGAGTGAAACCTAAAAATTCAAACTGTTACTGCAAACGGATGCTTCAACGTAGGAGAACGAAATTTGGGCATCCAAGTGGGATTGGTGTACTGATCATTACTTGAAAGTATCATGAAGATTGGATGAAAAAATGTATGTTGTGATTTCAGGAGACTGTAGTTTTTTGGCAGCCTAACAACGCCTTTCATTGAATGAGTTATTCGCCAGCCTGTGCTTAAGGCTACATCAAGAGGAAACAAACCTTAGAGATAGAACGTAGAACTACTGTATTGTGTCACGTTTCAAGAAGCTAGCACAAACCGTGTTTGATTTAGAGTTCTAACTGCATCTGTCAATATAGAAGAAAACGCAGTGAAACCTAAAAATTCAAACTGTTACTGCAAACGGATGCTTCAACATAGGAGAACGAAACTTGGCATCCAAGTTTGATTGGAGTACTGCTCATTATTTGAAAGTATCAGGAAGGTCGGAAAAAAAATATATGTTGTGATTTCAGGAGACTGTAGTTTTTTGGCAGCCTAACAACGCCTTTCATTGAATGAGTTATTCGCCAGCCTGTGCTTAAGGCTACATCAAGAGGAAACAAACCTTAGAGATAGAACGTAGAACTACTGTATTGTGTCAAGTTTCAAGAAGCTAGCACAAACCGTGTTTGATTTAGAGTTCGAACTGCATCTGTCAATATAGGAGAAAACAGAGTGAAACCAAAAAATTCAAACTGTTACTGCAAACGGATGCTTCAACGTAGGAGAACGATACTTGGGCATCCAAGTGGGATTGGTGTACTGATCATTACTTGAAAGTATCATGAAGATTGGATGAAAATACGTATGTTGAGATTTCAGGAGACTCTAGTTTTTGGAAGTTTGGCAACCCCTTTCAATATAAGTGTTATTCGCGAGTCCCTGTATTAGGCTACATCAAGAGGAAACAAACCTTAGAGATAGAACGTAGAACTACTGTATTGTGTCACGTTTCAAGAAGCTAGCACAAACCGTGTTTGATTTAGAGTTCTAACTGCATCTGTCAATATAGAAGAAAATAGAGTGAAACCTAAAAATTCAAACTGTTACTGCAAACGGATGCTTCAACGTAGGAGAACGAAACTTGGACATCCAAGTTTGATTGGAGTACTGCTCATTATTTGAAAGTATCAGGAAGGTCGGAAAAAAAATATATGTTGTGATTTCAGGAGACTGAAGTTTTTTGGCAGCCTAACAACGCCTTTCATTGAATGAGTTATTCGCCAGCCTGTGCTTAAGGCTACATCAAGAGGAAACAAACCTTAGAGATAGAACGTAGAACTACTGTATTGTGTCAAGTTTCAAGAAGCTAGCACAAACCGTGTTTGATTTAGAGTTCGAACTGCATCTGTCAATATAGGAGAAAACAGAGTGAAACCTAAAAATTCAAACTGTTACTGCAAACGGATGCTTCAACGTAGGAGAACGAAATTTGGGCATCCAAGTGGGATTGGTGTACTGATCATTACTTGAAAGTATCATGAAGATTGGATGAAAAAATGTATGTTGTGATTTCAGGAGACTGTAGTTTTTTGGCAGCCTAACAACGCCTTTCATTCAATGAGTTATTCGCCAGCCTGTGCTTAAGGCTACATCAAGAGGAAACAAACCTTAGAGATAGAACGTAGAACTACTGTATTGTGTCACGTTTCAAGAAGCTAGCACAAACCGTGTTTGATTTAGAGTTCTAACTGCATCTGTCAATATAGAAGAAAACGCAGTGAAACCTAAAAATTCAAACTGTTACTGCAAACGGATGCTTCAACATAGGAGAACGAAACTTGGACATCCAAGTTTGATTGGAGTACTGCTCATTATTTGAAAGTATCAGGAAGGTCGGAAAAAAAATATATGTTGTGATTTCAGGAGACTGTAGTTTTTTGGCAGCCTAACAACGCCTTTCATTGAATGAGTTATTCGCCAGCCTGTGCTTAAGGCTACATCAAGAGGAAACAAACCTTAGAGATAGAACGTAGAACTACTGTATTGTGTCAAGTTTCAAGAAGCTAGCACAAACCGTGTTTGATTTAGAGTTCGAACTGCATCTGTCAATATGGGAGAAAACAGAGTGAAACCTAAAAATTCAAACTGTTACTGCAAACGGATGCTTCAACGTAGGAGAACGATACTTGGGCATCCAAGTGGGATTGGTGTACTGATCATTACTTGAAAGTATCATGAAGATTGGATGAAAAAAATGTATGTTGAGATTTCAGGAGACTCTAGTTTTTGGAAGTTTGGCAATCCCTTTCAATATAAGTGTTATTCGCGAGTCCCTGTATTAGGCTACATCAAGAGAAAACAAACCTTAGAGATAGAACGTAGAACTACTGTATTGTGTCACGTTTCAAGAAGCTAGCACAAACCATGTTTGATTTAGAGTTCCAACTGCATCTGTCAATATAGAAGAAAACGCAGTGAAACCTAAAAATTCAAACTATTACTGCAAACGGATGCTTCAACGTAGGAGAACGAAACTTGGACATCCAAGTTTGATTGGAGTACTGCTCATTATTTGAAAGTATCAGGAAGGTCGGAAAAAAAATATATGTTGTGATTTCAGGAGACTGTAGTTTTTTGGCAGCCTAACAACGCCTTTCATTGAATGAGTTATTCGCCAGCCTGTGCTTAAGGCTACATCAAGAGGAAACAAACCTTAGAGATAGAACGTAGAACTACTGTATTGTGTCACGTTTCAAGAAGCTAGCACAAACCGTGTTTGATTTAGAGTTCTAACTGCATCTGTCAATATAGAAGAAAACGCAGTGAAACCTAAAAATTCAAACTGTTACTGCAAACGGATGCTTCAACTTAGGAGAACGAAACTTGGACATCCAAGTTTTATTGGAGTACTGCTCATTATTTGAAAGTATCAGGAAGGTCAGAAAAAAAATATATGTTGTGATTTCAGGAGACTGTAGTTTTTTGGCAGCCTAACAACGCCTTTCATTGAATGAGTTATTCGCCAGCCTGTGCTTAAGGCTACATCAAGAGGAAACAAACCTTAGAGATAGAACGTAGAACTACTGTATTGTGTCAAGTTTCAAGAAGCTAGCACAAACCGTGTTTGATTTAGAGTTCGAACTGCATCTGTCAATATAGGAGAAAACAGAGTGAAACCTAAAAATTCAAACTGTTACTGCAAACGGATGCTTCAACGTAGGAGAACGAAACTTGGGCATCCAAGTGGGATTGGTGTACTGATCATTACTTGAAAGTATCATGAAGATTGGATGAAAAAATGTATGTTGTGATTTCAGGAGACTGTAGTTTTTTGGCAGCCTAACAACGCCTTTCATTGAATGAGTTATTCGCCAGCCTTTGCTTAAGGCTACATCAAGAGGAAACAAACCTTAGAGATAGAACGTAGAACTACTGTATTGTGTCACGTTTCAAGAAGCTAGCACAAACCGTGTTTGATTTAGAGTTCTAACTGCATCTCTCAATATAGAAGAAAACGCAGTGAAACCTAAAAATTCAAACTGTTACTGCAAACGGATGCTTCAACGTAGGAGAACGAAACTTGGACATCCAAGTTTGATTGGAGTACTGCTCATTATTTGAAAGTATCAGGAAGGTCGGAAAAAAATATATGTTGTGATTTCAGGAGACTGTAGTTTTTTGGCAGCCTAACAACGCCTTTCATTGAATGAGTTATTCGCCAGCCTGTGCTTAAGGCTACATCAAGAGGAAACAAACCTTAGAGATAGAACGTAGAACTACTGTATTGTGTCAAGTTTCAAGAAGCTAGCACAAACCGTGTTTGATTTAGAGTTCGAACTGCATCTGTCAATATGGGAGAAAACAGAGTGAAACCTAAAAATTCAAACTGTTACTGCAAACGGATGCTTCAACGTAGGAGAACGATACTTGGGCATCCAAGTGGGATTGGTGTACTGATCATTACTTGAAAGTATCATGAAGATTGGATGAAAAAAATGTATGTTGAGATTTCAGGAGACTCTAGTTTTTGGAAGTTTGGCAATCCCTTTCAATATAAGTTTTATTCGCGAGTCCCTGTATTAGGCTACATCAAGAGAAAACAAACCTTAGAGATAGAACGTAGAACTACTGTATTGTGTCACGTTTCAAGAAGCTAGCACAAACCATGTTTGATTTAGAGTTCCAACTGCATCTGTCAATATAGAAGAAAACGCAGTGAAACCTAAAAATTCAAACTATTACTGCAAACGGATGCTTCAACGTAGGAGAACGAAACTTGGACATCCAAGTTTGATTGGAGTACTGCTCATTATTTGAAAGTATCAGGAATGTCGGAAAAAAAATATATGTTGTGATTTCAGGAGACTGTAGTTTTTTGGCAGCCTAACAACGCCTTTCATTGAATGAGTTATTCGCCAGCCTGTGCTTAAGGCTACATCAAGAGGAAACAAACCTTAGAGATAGAACGTAGAACTACTGTATTGTGTCACGTTTCAAGAAGCTAGCACAAACCGTGTTTGATTTAGAGTTCTAACTGCATCTGTCAATATAGAAGAAAACGCAGTGAAACCTAAAAATTCAAACTGTTACTGCAAACGGATGCTTCAACGTAGGAGAACGAAACTTGGACATCCAAGTTTGATTGGAGTACTGCTCATTATTTGAAAGTATCAGGAAGGTCGGAAAAAAAATGTATGTTGTGATTTCAGGAGACTGTAGTTTTTTGGCAGCCTAACAACGCCTTTCATTGAATGAGTTATTCGCCAGCCTGTGCTTAAGGCTACATCAAGAGGAAACAAACCTTAGAGATAGAACGTAGAACTACTGTATTGTGTCAAGTTTCAAGAAGCTAGCACAAACCGTGTTTGATTTAGAGTTCGAACTGCATCTGTCAATATAGGAGAAAACAGAGTGAAACCTAAAAATTCAAACTGTTACTGCAAACGGATGCTTCAACGTAGGAGAACGAAACTTGGGCATCCAAGTGGGATTGGTGTACTGATCATTACTTGAAAGTATCATGAAGATTGGATGAAAAAATGTATGTTGTGATTTCAGGAGACTGTAGTTTTTTGGCAGCCTAACAACGCCTTTCATTGAATGAGTTATTCGCCAGCCTGTGCTTAAGGCTACATCAAGAGGAAACAAACCTTAGAGATAGAACGTAGAACTACTGTATTGTGTCACGTTTCAAGAAGCTAGCACAAACCGTGTTTGATTTAGAGTTCTAACTGCATCTGTCAATATAGAAGAAAACGCAGTGAAACCTAAAAATTCAAACTGTTTACTGCAAACGGATGCTTCAACGTAGGAGAACGAAACTTGGACATCCAAGTTTGATTGGAGTACTGCTCATTATTTGAAAGTATCAGGAAGGTCGGAAAAAAAATATATGTTGTGATTTCAGGAGACTGTAGTTTTTTGGCAGCCTAACAACGCCTTTCATTGAATGAGTTATTCGCCAGCCTGTGCTTAAGGCTACATCAAGAGGAAACAAACCTTAGAGATAGAACGTAGAACTACTGTATTGTGTCAAGTTTCAAGAAGCTAGCACAAACCGTGTTTGATTTAGAGTTCGAACTGCATCTGTCAATATAGGAGAAAACAGAGTGAAACCTAAAAATTCAAACTGTTACTGCAAACGGATGCTTCAACGTAGGAGATCGATACTTGGGCATCCAAGTGGGATTGGTGTACTGATCATTACTTGAAAGTATCATGAAGATTGGATGAAAAAAATGTATGTTGAGATTTCAGGAGACTCTAGTTTTTGGAAGTTTGGCAATCCCTTTCAATATAAGTGTTATTCGCGAGTCCATGTATTAGGCTACATCAAGAGGAAACAAACCTTAGAGATAGAACGTAGAACTACTGTATTGTGTCACGTTTCAAGAAGCTAGCACAAACCGTGTTTGATTTAGAGTTCTAACTGCATCTGTCAATATAGAAGAAAACGCAGTGAAACCTAAAAATTCAAACTGTTACTGCAAACGGATGCTTCAACGTAGGAGAACGAAACTTGGACATCCAAGTTTGATTGGAGTACTGCTCATTATTTGAAAGTATCAGGAAGGTCGGAAAAAAAATATATGTTGTGATTTCAGGAGACTGTAGTTTTTTGGCAGCCTAACAACGCCTTTCATTGAATGAGTTATTCGCCAGCCTGTGCTTAAGGCTACATCAAGAGGAAACAAACCTTAGAGATAGAACGTAGAACTACTGTATTGTGTCAAGTTTCAAGAAGCTAGCATAAACCGTGTTTGATTTAGAGTTCGAACTGCATCTGTCAATATAGGAGAAAACAGAGTGAAACCTAAAAATTCAAACTGTTACTGCAAACGGATGCTTCAACGTAGGAGAACGAAACTTGGGCATCCAAGTGGGATTGGTGTACTGATCATTACTTGAAAGTATCATGAAGATTGGATGAAAAAATGTATGTTGTGATTTCAGGAGACTGTAGTTTTTTGGCAGCCTAACAACGCCTTTCATTGAATGAGATATTCGCCAGCCTGTGCTTAAGGCTACATCAAGAGGAAACAAACCTTAGAGATAGAACGTAGAACTACTGTATTGTGTCAAGTTTCAAGAAGCTAGCACAAACCGTGTTTGATTTAGAGTTCGAACTGCATCTGTCAATATAGGAGAAAACAGAGTGAAACCTAAAAATTCAAACTGTTACTGCAAACGGATGCTTCAACGTAGGAGAATGATACTTGGGCATCCAAGTGGGATTGGTGTACTGATCATTACTTGAAAGTATCATGAAGATTGGATGAAAATATGTATGTTGAGATTTCAGGAGACTCTAGTTTTTGGAAGTTTGCCAACCCCTTTCAATATAAGTGTTATTCGCGAGTCCCTGTATTAGGCTACATCAAGAGGAAACAAACCTTAGAGATAGAACGTAGAACTACTGTATTGTGTCACGTTTCAAGAAGCTAGCACAAACCGTGTTTGATTTAGAGTTCTAACTGCATCTGTCAATATAGAAGAAAACAGAGTGAAACCTAAAAATTCAAACTGTTACTGCAAACGGATGCTTCAACGTAGGAGAACGAAAATTGGACATCCAAGTTTGATTGGAGTACTGCTCATTATTTGAAAGTATCAGGAAGGTCGGAAAAAAAATATATGTTGTGATTTCAGGAGACTGTAGTTTTTTGGCAGCCTAACAACGCCTTTCATTGAATGAGTTATTCGCCAGCCTGTGCTTAAGGCTACATCAAGAGGAAACAAACCTTAGAGATAGAACGTAGAACTACTGTATTGTGTCAAGTTTCAAGAAGCTAGCACAAACCGTGTTTGATTTAGAGTTCGAACTGCATCTGTCAATATAGGAGAAAACAGAGTGAAACCTAAAAATTCAAACTGTTACTGCAAACGGATGCTTCAACGTAGGAGAACGAAACTTGGGCATCCAAGTGGGATTGGTGTACTGATCATTACTTGAAAGTATCATGAAGATTGGATGAAAATATGTATGTTGAGATTTCAGGAGACTGTAGTTTTTTGGCAGCCTAACAACGCCTTTCATTGAATGAGTTATTCGCCAGCCTGTGCTTAAGGCTACATCAAGAGGAAACAAACCTTAGAGATAGAACGTAGAACTACTGTATTGTGTCACGTTTCAAGAAGCTAGCACAAACCGTGTTTGATTTAGAGTTCTAACTGCATCTGTCAATATAGAAGAAAACGCAGTGAAACCTAAAAATTCAAACTGTTACTGCAAACGGATGCTTCAACGTAGGAGAACGAAACTTGGACATCCAAGTTTTATTGGAGTACTGCTCATTATTTGAAAGTCTCAGGAAGGTCGGAAAAAAAATATATGTTGTGATTTCAGGAGACTGTAGTTTTTTGGCAGCCTAACAACGCCTTTCATTGAATGAGTTATTCGCCAGCCTATGCTTAAGGCTACATCAAGAGGAAACAAACCTTAGAGATAGAACGTAGAACTACTGTATTGTGTCAAGTTTCAAGAAGCTAGCACAAACCGTGTTTGATTTAGAGTTCGAACTGCATCTGTCAATATAGGAGAAAACAGAGTGAAACCTAAAAATTCAAACTGTTACTGCAAACGGATGCTTCAACGTAGGAGAACGATACTTGGGCATCCAAGTGGGATTGGTGTACTGATCATTACTTGAAAGTATCATGAAGATTGGATGAAAAAAATGTATGTTGAGATTTCAGGAGACACTAGTTTTTGGAAGTTTGGCAATCCCTTTCAATATAAGTGTTATTCGCGAGTCCCTGTATTAGGCTACATCAAGAGGAAACAAACCTTAGAGATAGAACGTAGAACTACTGTATTGTGTCACGTTTCAAGAAGCTAGCACAAACCGTGTTTGATTTAGAGTTCTAACTGCATCTGTCAATATAGAAGAGAACGCAGTGAAACCTAAAAATTCAAACTGTTACTGCAAACGGATGCTTCAACGTAGGAGAACGAAACTTGGACATCCAAGTTTGATTGGAGTACTGCTCATTATTTGAAAGTATCAGGAAGGTCGGAAAAAAAATATATGTTGTGATTTCAGGAGACTGTAGTTTTTTGGCAGCCTAACAACGCCTTTCATTGAATGAGTTATTCGCCAGCCTGTGCTTAAGGCTACATCAAGAGGAAACAAACCTTAGAGATAGAACGTAGAACTACTGTATTGTGTCACGTTTCAAGAAGCTAGCACAAACCGTGTTTGATTTAGAGTTCGAACTGCATCTGTCAATATGGAAGAAAACAGAGTGAAACCTAAAAATTCAAACTGTTACTGCAAACGGATGCTTCAACGTAGGAGAACGAAACTTGGACATCCAAGTTTGATTGGACTACTGCTCATTATTTGAAAGTATCAGGAAGGTCGGAAAAAAAATATATGTTGTGATTTCAGGAGACTGTAGTTTTTTGGCAGCCTAACAACGCCTTTCATTGAATGAGTTATTCGCCAGCCTGTGCTTAAGGCTACATCAAGAGGAAACAAACCTTAGAGATAGAACGTAGAACTACTGTATTGTGTCAAGTTTCAAGAAGCTAGCACAAACCGTGTTTGATTTAGAGTTCGAACTGCATCTGTCAATATAGGAGAAAACAGAGTGAAACCTAAAAATTCAAACTGTTACTGCAAACGGATGCTTCAACGTAGGAGAACGAAACATGGGCATCCAAGTGGGATTGGTGTACTGATCATTACTTAAAAGTATCATGAAGATTGGATGAAAAAATGTATGTTGTGATTTCAGGAGACTGTAGTTTTTTGGCAGCCTAACAACGCCTTTCATTGAATGAGTTATTCGCCAGCCTGTGCTTAAGGCTACATCAAGAGGAAACAAACCTTAGAGATAGAACATAGAACTACTGTATTGTGTCACGTTTCAAGAAGCTAGCACAAACCGTGTTTGATTTAGAGTTCTAACTGCTTCTGTCAATATAGAAGAAAACGCAGTGAAACCTAAAAATTCAAACTGTTACTGCAAACGGATGCTTCAACGTAGGAGAACGAAACTTGGACATCCAAGTTTGATTGGAGTACTGCTCATTATTTGAAAGTATCAGGAAGGTCGGAAAAAAAATATATGTTGTGATTTCAGGAGACTGTAGTTTTTTGGCAGCCTAACAACGCCTTTCATTGAATGAGTTATTCGCCAGCCTGTGCTTAAGGCTACATCAAGAGGAAACAAACCTTAGAGATAGAACGTAGAACTACTGTATTGTGTCAAGTTTCAAGAAGCTAGCACAAACCGTGTTTGATTTAGAGTTCGAACTGCATCTGTCAATATAGGAGAAAACAGAGTGAAACCTAAAAATTCAAACTGTTACTGCAAACGGATGCTTCAACGTAGGAGATCGATACTTGGGCATCCAAGTGGGATTGGTGTACTGATCATTACTTGAAAGTATCATGAAGATTGGATGAAAAAAATGTATGTTGAGATTTCAGGAGACTCTAGTTTTTGGAAGTTTGGCAATCCCTTTCAATATAAGTGTTATTCGCGAGTCCATGTATTAGGCTACATCAAGAGGAAACAAACCTTAGAGATAGAACGTAGAACTACTGTATTGTGTCACGTTTCAAGAAGCTAGCACAAACCGTGTTTGATTTAGAGTTCTAACTGCATCTGTCAATATAGAAGAAAACGCAGTGAAACCTAAAAATTCAAACTGTTACTGCAAACGGATGCTTCAACGTAGGAGAACGAAACTTGGACATCCAAGTTTGATTGGAGTACTGCTCATTATTTGAAAGTATCAGGAAGGTCGGAAAAAAAATATATGTTGTGATTTCAGGAGACTGTAGTTTTTTGGCAGCCTAACAACGCCTTTCATTGAATGAGTTATTCGCCAGCCTGTGCTTAAGGCTACATCAAGAGGAAACAAACCTTAGAGATAGAACGTAGAACTACTGTATTGTGTCAAGTTTCAAGAAGCTAGCATAAACCGTGTTTGATTTAGAGTTCGAACTGCATCTGTCAATATAGGAGAAAACAGAGTGAAACCTAAAAATTCAAACTGTTACTGCAAACGGATGCTTCAACGTAGGAGAACGAAACTTGGGCATCCAAGTGGGATTGGTGTACTGATCATTACTTGAAAGTATCATGAAGATTGGATGAAAAAATGTATGTTGTGATTTCAGGAGACTGTAGTTTTTTGGCAGCCTAACAACGCCTTTCATTGAATGAGATATTCGCCAGCCTGTGCTTAAGGCTACATCAAGAGGAAACAAACCTTAGAGATAGAACGTAGAACTACTGTATTGTGTCAAGTTTCAAGAAGCTAGCACAAACCGTGTTTGATTTAGAGTTCGAACTGCATCTGTCAATATAGGAGAAAACAGAGTGAAACCTAAAAATTCAAACTGTTACTGCAAACGGATGCTTCAACGTAGGAGAACGATACTTGGGCATCCAAGTGGGATTGGTGTACTGATCATTACTTGAAAGTATCATGAAGATTGGATGAAAATATGTATGTTGAGATTTCAGGAGACTCTAGTTTTTGGAAGTTTGCCAACCCCTTTCAATATAAGTGTTATTCGCGAGTCCCTGTATTAGGCTACATCAAGAGGAAACAAACCTTAGAGATAGAACGTAGAACTACTGTATTGTGTCACGTTTCAAGAAGCTAGCACAAACCGTGTTTGATTTAGAGTTCTAACTGCATCTGTCAATATAGAAGAAAACAGAGTGAAACCTAAAAATTCAAACTGTTACTGCAAACGGATGCTTCAACGTAGGAGAACGAAAATTGGACATCCAAGTTTGATTGGAGTACTGCTCATTATTTGAAAGTATCAGGAAGGTCGGAAAAAAAATATATGTTGTGATTTCAGGAGACTGTAGTTTTTTGGCAGCCTAACAACGCCTTTCATTGAATGAGTTATTCGCCAGCCTGTGCTTAAGGCTACATCAAGAGGAAACAAACCTTAGAGATAGAACGTAGAACTACTGTATTGTGTCAAGTTTCAAGAAGCTAGCACAAACCGTGTTTGATTTAGAGTTCGAACTGCATCTGTCAATATAGGAGAAAACAGAGTGAAACCTAAAAATTCAAACTGTTACTGCAAACGGATGCTTCAACGTAGGAGAACGAAACTTGGGCATCCAAGTGGGATTGGTGTACTGATCATTACTTGAAAGTATCATGAAGATTGGATGAAAATATGTATGTTGAGATTTCAGGAGACTGTAGTTTTTTGGCAGCCTAACAACGCCTTTCATTGAATGAGTTATTCGCCAGCCTGTGCTTAAGGCTACATCAAGAGGAAACAAACCTTAGAGATAGAACGTAGAACTACTGTATTGTGTCACGTTTCAAGAAGCTAGCACAAACCGTGTTTGATTTAGAGTTCTAACTGCATCTGTCAATATAGAAGAAAACGCAGTGAAACCTAAAAATTCAAACTGTTACTGCAAACGGATGCTTCAACGTAGGAGAACGAAACTTGGACATCCAAGTTTTATTGGAGTACTGCTCATTATTTGAAAGTCTCAGGAAGGTCGGAAAAAAAATATATGTTGTGATTTCAGGAGACTGTAGTTTTTTGGCAGCCTAACAACGCCTTTCATTGAATGAGTTATTCGCCAGCCTATGCTTAAGGCTACATCAAGAGGAAACAAACCTTAGAGATAGAACGTAGAACTACTGTATTGTGTCAAGTTTCAAGAAGCTAGCACAAACCGTGTTTGATTTAGAGTTCGAACTGCATCTGTCAATATAGGAGAAAACAGAGTGAAACCTAAAAATTCAAACTGTTACTGCAAACGGATGCTTCAACGTAGGAGAACGATACTTGGGCATCCAAGTGGGATTGGTGTACTGATCATTACTTGAAAGTATCATGAAGATTGGATGAAAAAAATGTATGTTGAGATTTCAGGAGACACTAGTTTTTGGAAGTTTGGCAATCCCTTTCAATATAAGTGTTATTCGCGAGTCCCTGTATTAGGCTACATCAAGAGGAAACAAACCTTAGAGATAGAACGTAGAACTACTGTATTGTGTCACGTTTCAAGAAGCTAGCACAAACCGTGTTTGATTTAGAGTTCTAACTGCATCTGTCAATATAGAAGAGAACGCAGTGAAACCTAAAAATTCAAACTGTTACTGCAAACGGATGCTTCAACGTAGGAGAACGAAACTTGGACATCCAAGTTTGATTGGAGTACTGCTCATTATTTGAAAGTATCAGGAAGGTCGGAAAAAAAATATATGTTGTGATTTCAGGAGACTGTAGTTTTTTGGCAGCCTAACAACGCCTTTCATTGAATGAGTTATTCGCCAGCCTGTGCTTAAGGCTACATCAAGAGGAAACAAACCTTAGAGATAGAACGTAGAACTACTGTATTGTGTCACGTTTCAAGAAGCTAGCACAAACCGTGTTTGATTTAGAGTTCGAACTGCATCTGTCAATATGGAAGAAAACAGAGTGAAACCTAAAAATTCAAACTGTTACTGCAAACGGATGCTTCAACGTAGGAGAACGAAACTTGGACATCCAAGTTTGATTGGACTACTGCTCATTATTTGAAAGTATCAGGAAGGTCGGAAAAAAATATATGTTGTGATTTCAGGAGACTGTAGTTTTTTGGCAGCCTAACAACGCCTTTCATTGAATGAGTTATTCGCCAGCCTGTGCTTAAGGCTACATCAAGAGGAAACAAACCTTAGAGATAGAACGTAGAACTACTGTATTGTGTCAAGTTTCAAGAAGCTAGCACAAACCGTGTTTGATTTAGAGTTCGAACTGCATCTGTCAATATAGGAGAAAACAGAGTGAAACCTAAAAATTCAAACTGTTACTGCAAACGGATGCTTCAACGTAGGAGAACGAAACATGGGCATCCAAGTGGGATTGGTGTACTGATCATTACTTAAAAGTATCATGAAGATTGGATGAAAAAATGTATGTTGTGATTTCAGGAGACTGTAGTTTTTTGGCAGCCTAACAACGCCTTTCATTGAATGAGTTATTCGCCAGCCTGTGCTTAAGGCTACATCAAGAGGAAACAAACCTTAGAGATAGAACATAGAACTACTGTATTGTGTCACGTTTCAAGAAGCTAGCACAAACCGTGTTTGATTTAGAGTTCTAACTGCTTCTGTCAATATAGAAGAAAACGCAGTGAAACCTAAAAATTCAAACTGTTACTGCAAACGGATGCTTCAACGTAGGAGAACGAAACTTGGACATCCAAGTTTGATTGGAGTACTGCTCATTATTTGAAAGTATCAGGAAGGTCGGAAAAAAAATATATGTTGTGATTTCAGGAGACTGTAGTTTTTTGGCAGCCTAACAACGCCTTTCATTGAATGAGTTATTCGCCAGCCTGTGCTTAAGGCTACATCAAGAGGAAACAAACCTTAGAGATAGAACGTAGAACTACTGTATTGTGTCAAGTTTCAAGAAGCTAGCACAAACCGTGTTTGATTTAGAGTTCGAACTGCATCTGTCAATATAGGAGAAAACAGAGTGAAACCTAAAAATTCAAACTGTTACTGCAAACGGATGCTTCAACGTAGGAGAACGAAACATGGGCATCCAAGTGGGATTGGTGTACTGATCATTACTTAAAAGTATCATGAAGATTGGATGAAAAAATGTATGTTGTGATTTCAGGAGACTGTAGTTTTTTGGCAGCCTAACAACGCCTTTCATTGAATGAGTTATTCGCCAGCCTGTGCTTAAGGCTACATCAAGAGGAAACAAACCTTAGAGATAGAACATAGAACTACTGTATTGTGTCACGTTTCAAGAAGCTAGCACAAACCGTGTTTGATTTAGAGTTCTAACTGCTTCTGTCAATATAGAAGAAAACGCAGTGAAACCTAAAAATTCAAACTGTTACTGCAAACGGATGCTTCAACGTAGGAGAACGAAACTTGGACATCCAAGTTTGATTGGAGTACTGCTCATTATTTGAAAGTATCAGGAAGGTCGGAAAAAAAATATATGTTGTGATTTCAGGAGACTGTAGTTTTTTGGCAGCCTAACAACGCCTTTCATTGAATGAGTTATTCGCCAGCCTGTGCTTAAGGCTACAACAAGAGGAAACAAACCTTAGAGATAGAACGTACAACTACTGTATTGTGTCACGTTTCAAGAAGCTAGCACAAACCGTGTTTGATTTAGAGTTCTAACTGCATCTGTCAATATAGAAGAAAACGCAGTGAAACCTAAAATTCAAACTGTTACTGCAAACGGATGCTTCAACGTAGGAGAACGAAACTTGGACATCCAAGTTTGATTGGAGTACTGCTCATTATTTGAAAGTATCAGGAAGGTCGGAAAAAAAATATATGTTGTGATTTCAGGAGACTGTAGTTTTTTGGCAGCCTAACAACGCCTTTCATTGAATGAGTTATTCGCCAGCCTGTGCTTAAGGCTACATCAAGAGGAAACAAACCTTAGAGATAGAACGTAGAACTACTGTATTGTGTCAAGTTTCAAGAAGCTAGCACAAACCGTGTTTGATTTAGAGTTCGAACTGCATCTGTCAATATAGGAGAAAACAGAGTGAAACCTAAAAATTCAAACTGTTACTGCAAACGGATGCTTCAACGTAGGAGAACGAAACTTGGGCATCCAAGTGGGATTGGTGTACTGATCATTACTTGAAAGTATCATGAAGATTGGATGAAAAAATGTATGTTGTGATTTCAGGAGACTGTAGTTTTTTGGCAGCCTAACAACGCCTTTCATTGAATGAGTTATTCGCCAGCCTGTGCTTAAGGCTACATCAAGAGGAAACAAACCTTAGAGATAGAACGTAGAACTACTGTATTGTGTCACGTTTCAAGAAGCTAGCACAAACCGTGTTTGATTTAGAGTTCGAACTGCATCTGTCAATATAGAAGAAAACGCAGTGAAACCTAAAAATTCAAACTGTTACTGCAAACGGATGCTTCAACGTAGGAGAACGAAACTTGGACATCCAAGTTTGATTGGAGTACTGCTCATTATTTGAAAGTATCAGGAAGGTCGGAAAAAAAATATATGTTGTGATTTCAGGAGACTGTAGTTTTTTGGCAGCCTAACAACGCCTTTCATTGAATGAGTTATTCGCCAGCCTGTGCTTAAGGCTACATCAAGAGGAAACAAACCTTAGAGATAGAACGTAGAACTACTGTATTGTGTCAAGTTTCAAGAAGCTAGCAGAAACCGTGTTTGATTTAGAGTTCGAACTGCATCTGTCAATATAGGAGAAAACAGAGTGAAACCTAAAAATTCAAAATGTTACTGCAAACGGATGCTTCAACGTAGGAGATCGATACTTGGGCATCCAAGTGGGATTGGTGTACTGATCATTACTTGAAAGTATCATGAAGATTGGATGAAAAAAATGTATGTTGAGATTTCAGGAGACTCTAGTTTTTGGAAGTTTGGCAATCCCTTTCAATATAAGTGTTATTCGCGAGTCCCTGTATTAGGCTACTTCAAGAGGAAACAAACCTTAGAGATAGAACGTAGAACTACTGTATTGTGTCACGTTTCAAGAAGCTAGCACAAACCGTGTTTGATTTAGAGTTCTAACTGCATCTGTCAATATAGAAGAAAACGCAGTGAAACCTAAAAATTCAAACTGTTACTGCATACGGATGCTTCAACGTAGGAGAACGAAACTTGGACATCCAAGTTTGATTGGAGTACTGCTCATTATTTGAAAGTATCAGGAAGGTCGAAAAAAAAATATATGTTGTGATTTCAGGAGACTGTAGTTTTTTGGCAGCCTAACAACGCCTTTCATTGAATGAGTTATTCGCCAGCCTGTGCTTAAGGCTACATCAAGAGGAAACAAACCTTAGAGATAGAACGTAGAACTACTGTATTGTGTCAAGTTTCAAGAAGCTAGCATAAACCGTGTTTGATTTAGAGTTCGAACTGCATCTGTCAATATAGGAGAAAACAGAGTGAAACCTAAAAATTCAAACTGTTACTGCAAACGGATGCTTCAACGTAGGAGAACGAAACTTGGGCATCCAAGTGGGATTGGTGTACTGTCATTACTTGAAAGTATCATGAAGATTGGATGAAAAAATGTATGTTGTGATTTCAGGAGACTGTAGTTTTTTGGCAGCCTAACAACGCCTTTTATTGAATGAGTTATTCGCCAGCCTGTGCTTAAGGCTACATCAAGAGGAAACAAACCTTAGAGATAGAACGTAGAACTACTGTATTGTGTCAAGTTTCAAGAAGCTAGCACAAACCGTGTTTGATTTAGAGTTCGAACTGCATCTGTCAATATAGGAGAAAACAGAGTGAAACCTAAAAATTCAAACTGTTACTGCAAACGGATGCTTCAACGTAGGAGAACGATACTTGGGCATCCAAGTGGGATTGGTGTACTGATCATTACTTGAAAGTATCATGAAGATTGGATGAAAAAATGTATGTTGAGATTTCAGGAGACTCTAGTTTTTGGAAGTTTGGCAACCCCTTTCAATATAAGTGTTATTCGCGAGTCCCTGTATTAGGCTACATCAAGAGGAAACAAACCTTAGAGATAGAACGTAGAACTACTGTATTGTGTCACGTTTCAAGAATCTAGCACAAACCGTGTTTGATTTAGAGTTCTAACTGCATCTGTCAATATAGAAGAAAACAGAGTGAAACCTAAAAATTCAAACTGTTACTGCAAACGGATGCTTCAACGTAGGAGAACGAAACTTGGACATCCAAGTTTGATTGGAGTACTGCTCATTATTTGAAAGTATCAGGAAGGTCGGAAAAAAAATATATGTTGTGATTTCAGGAGACTGTAGTTTTTTGGCAGCCTAACAACGCCTTTCATTGAATGAGTTATTCGCCAGCCTGTGCTTAAGGCTACATCAAGAGGAAACAAACCTTAGAGATAGAACGTAGAACTACTGTATTGTGTCAAGTTTCAAGAAGCTAGCACAAACCGTGTTTGATTTAGAGTTCGAACTGCATCTGTCAATATAGGAGAAAACAGAGTGAAACCTAAAAATTCAAACTGTTACTGCAAACGGATGCTTCAACGTAGGAGAACGAAACTTGGGCATCCAAGTGGGATTGGTGTACTGATCATTACTTGAAAGTATCATGAAGATTGGATGAAAAAATGTATGTTGTGATTTCAGGAGACTGTAGTTTTTTGGCAGCCTAACAACGCCTTTCATTGAATGAGTTATTCGCCAGCCTGTGCTTAAGGCTACATCAAGAGGAAACAAACCTTAGAGATAGAACGTAGAACTACTGTATTGTGTCAAGTTTCAAGAAGCTAGCACAAACCGTGTTTGATTTAGAGTTCGAACTGCATCTGTCAATATAGGAGAAAACAGAGTGAAACCTAAAAATTCAAACTGTTACTGCAAACGGATGCTTCAACGTAGGAGAACGAAACTTGGGCATCCAAGTGGGATTGGTGTACTGATCATTACTTGAAAGTATCATGAAGATTGGATGAAAAAATGTATGTTGTGATTTCAGGAGACTGTAGTTTTTTGGCAGCCTAACAACGCCTTTCATTGAATGAGTTATTCGCCAGCCTGTGCTTAAGGCTACATCAAGAGGAAACAAACCTTAGAGATAGAACGTAGAACTACTGTATTGTGTCAAGTTTCAAGAAGCTAGCACAAACCGTGTTTGATTTAGAGTTCGAACTGCATCTGTCAATATAGGAGAAAACAGAGTGAAACCTAAAAATTCAAACTGTTACTGCAAACGGATGCTTCAACGTAGGAGAACGATACTTGGGCATCCAAGTGGGATTGGTGTACTGATCATTACTTGAAAGTATCATGAAGATTGGATGAAAATATGTATGTTGAGATTTCAGGAGACTCTAGTTTTTGGAAGTTTGGCAACCCCTTTCAATATAAGTGTTATTCGCGAGTCCCTGTATTAGGCTACATCAAGAGGAAACAAACCTTAGAGATAGAACGTAGAACTACTGTATTGTGTCACGTTTCAAGAAGCTAGCACAAACCGTGTTTGATTTAGAGTTCTAACTGCATCTGTCAATATAGAAGAAAACAGAGTGAAACCTAAAAATTCAAACTGTTACTGCAAACGGATGCTTCAACGTAGGAGAACGAAACTTGGACATCCAAGTTTGATTGGAGTACTGCTCATTATTTGAAAGTATCAGGAAGGTCGGAAAAAAAATATATGTTTGATTTCAGGAGACTGTAGTTTTTTGGCAGCCTAACAACGCCTTTCATTGAATGAGTTATTCGCCAGCCTGTGCTTAAGGCTACATCAAGAGGAAACAAACCCTAGAGATAGAACGTAGAACTACTGTATTGTGTCAAGTTTCAAGAAGCTAGCACAAACCGTGTTTGATTTAGAGTTCGAACTCCATCTGTCAATATAGGAGAAAACAGAGTGAAACCTAAAAATTCAAACTGTTACTGCAAACGGATGCTTCAACGTAGGAGAACGAAACTTGGGCATCCAAGTGGGATTGGTGTACTGATCATTACTTGAAAGTATCATGAAGATTGGATGAAAATAAGTATGTTGAGATTTCAGGAGACTGTAGTTTTTTGGCAGCCTAACAACGCCTTTCATTGAATGAGTTATTCGCCAGCCTGTGCTTAAGGCTACATCAAGAGGAAACAAACCTTAGAGATAGAACGTAGAACTACTGTATTGTGTCACGTTTCAAGAAGCTAGCACAAACCGTGTTTGATTTAGAGTTCTAACTGCATCTGTCAATATAGAAGAAAACGCAGTGAAACCTAAAAATTCAAACTGTTACTGCAAACGGATGCTTCAACGTAGGAGAACGAAACTTGGACATCCAAGTTTGATTGGAGTACTGCTCATTATTTGAAAGTATCAGGAAGGTCGGAAAAAAAATATATGTTGTGATTTCAGGAGACTGTAGTTTTTTGGCAGCCTAACAACGCCTTTCATTGAATGAGTTATTCGCCAGCCTGTGCTTAAGGCTACATCAAGAGGAAACAAACCTTAGAGATAGAACGTAGAACTACTGTATTGTGTCAAGTTTCAAGAAGCTAGCACAAACCGTGTTTGATTTAGAGTTCGAACTGCATCTGTCAATATAGGAGAAAACAGAGTGAAACCTAAAAATTCAAACTGTTACTGCAAACGGATGCTTCAACGTAGGAGAACGAAACTTGGGCATCCAAGTGGGATTGGTGTACTGATCATTACTTGAAAGTATCATGAAGATTGGATGAAAAAATGTATGTTGAGATTTCAGGAGACTCTAGTTTTTGGAAGTTTGGCAACCCCTTTCAATATAAGTGTTATTCGCGAGTCCCTGTATAAGGCTACATCAAGAGGAAACAAACCTTAGAGATAGAACGTAGAACTACTGTATTGTGTCACGTTTCAAGAAGCTAGCACAAACCGTGTTTGATTTAGAGTTCTAACTGCATCTGTCAATATAGAAGAAAACAGAGTGAAACCTAAAAATTCAAACTGTTACTGCAAACGGATGCTTCAACGTAGGAGAACGAAACTTGGACATCCAAGTTTGATTGGAGTACTGCTCATTATTTGAAAGTATCAGGAAGGTCGGATGAAAAAATGTATGTTGTGATTTCAGGAGACTGTAGTTTTTTGGCAGCCTAACCACGCCTTTCATTGAATGAGTTATTCGCCAGCCTGTGCTTAAGGCTACATCAAGAGGAAACAAACCTTAGAGATAGAACTTAGAACTACTGTATTGTGTCAAGCTTCAAGAAGCTAGCACAAACCGTGTTTGATTTAGAGTTCGAACTGCATCTGTCAATATAGGAGAAAACAGAGTGAAACCTAAAAATTCAAACTGTTACTGCAAACGGATGCTTCAACGTAGGAGAACGAAACTTGGGCATCCAAGTGGGATTGGTGTACTGATCATTACTTGAAAGTATCATGAAGATTGGATGAAAAAATGTATGTTGTGATTTCAGGAGACTGTAGTTTTTTGGCAGCCTAACAACGCCTTTCATTGAATGAGTTATTCGCCAGCCTGTGCTTAAGGCTACATCAAGAGGAAACAAACCTTAGAGATAGAACGTAGAACTACTGTATTGTGTCAAGTTTCAAGAAGCTAGCACAAACCGTGTTTGATTTAGAGTTCGAACTGCATCTGTCAATATAGGAGAAAACAGAGTGAAACCTAAAAATTCAAACTGTTACTGCAAACGGATCTTCAACGTAGGAGAACGAAAATTGGGCATCCAAGTGGGATTGGTGTACTGATCATTACTTGAAAGTATCATGAAGATTGGATGAAAAAATGTATGTTGAGATTTCAGGAGACTCTAGTTTTTGGAAGTTTGGCAACCCCTTTCAATATAAGTGTTATTCGCGAGTCCCTGTATTAGGCTACATCAAGAGGAAACAAACCTTAAAGATAGAACGTAGAACTACAGTATTGTGTCGCGTTTCAAGAAGCTAGCACAAACCGTGTTTGATTTAGAGTTCTAACTGCATCTGTCAATATAGAAGAAAACGCAGTGAAACCTAAAAATTCAAACTGTTACTGCAAACGGATGCTTCAACGTAGGAGAACGAAACTTGGACATCCAAGTTTGATTGGAGTACTGCTCTTTATTTGAAAGTATCAGGAAGGTCGGAAAAAAAATATATGTTGTGATTTCAGGAGACTGTAGTTTTTTGGCAGCCTAACAACGCCTTTCATTGAGTGAGTTATTCGCCATCCTGTGCTTAAGGCTACATCAAGAGGAAACAAACCTTAGAGATAGAACGTAGAACTACTGTATTGTGTCAAGTTTCAAGAAGCTAGCACAAACCGTGTTTGATTTAGAGTTCGAACTGCATCTGTCAATATAGGAGAAAACAGAGTGAAACCTAAAAATTCAAACTGTTACTGCAAACGGATGCTTCAACGTAGGAGAACGAAACTTGGGCATCCAAGTGGGATTGGTGTACTGATCATAACTTGAAAGTATCATGAAGATTGGATGAAAAAATGTATGTTGTTATTTCAGGAGACTGTAGTTTTTTGGCAGCCTAACAACGCCTTTCATTGAATGAGTTATTCGCCAGCCTGTGCTTAAGGCTACATCAAGAGGAAACAAACCTTAGAGATAGAACGTAGAACTACTGTATTGTGTCAAGTTTCAAGAAGCTAGCACAAACCGTGTTTGATTTAGAGTTCGAACTGCATCTGTCAATATAGGAGAAAACAGAGTGAAACCTAAAAATTCAAACTGTTACTGCAAACGGATGCTTCAACGTAGGAGAACAAAACTTGGGCATCCAAGTGGGAATGGTGTACTGATCATTACTTGAAAGTATCATGAAGATTGGATGAAAAAATGTATGTTGTGATTTCAGGAGACTGTAGTTTTTTGGCAGCCTAACAACGCCTTTCATTGAATGAGTTATTCGCCAGCCTGTGCTTAAGGCTACATCAAGAGGAAACAAACCTTAGAGATAGAACGTAGAACTACTGTATTGTGTCAAGTTTCAAGAAGCTAGCACAAACCGTGTTTGATATAGAGTTCGAACTGCATCTGTCAATATAGGAGAAAACAGAGTGAAACCTAAAAATTCAAACTGTTACTGCAAACGGATGCTTCAACGTAGGAGAACGAAACTTGGGCATCCAAGTGGGATTGGTGTACTGATCATTACTTGAAAGTATCATGAAGATTGGATGAAAAAATGTATGTTGAGATTTCAGGAGACTCTAGTTTTTGGAAGTTTGGCAACCCCTTTCAATATAAGTGTTATTCGCGAGTCCCTGTATTAGGCTACATCAAGAGGAAACAAACCTTAGAGATAGAACGTAGAACTACAGTATTGTGTCACGTTTCAAGAAGCTAGCACAAACCGTGTTTGATTTAGAGTTCTAACTGCATCTGTCAATATAGAAGAAAACAGAGTGAAACCTAAAAATTCAAACTGTTACTGCAAACGGATGCTTCAACGTAGGAGAACGAAACTTGGACATCCAAGTTTGATTGGAGTACTGCTCATTATTTGAAAGTATCAGGAAGGTCGGAAAAAAAAATATATGTTGTGATTTCAGGAGACTGTAGTTTTTTGGCAGCCTAACAACGCCTTTCATTGAATGAGTTATTCGCCAGCCTGTGCTTAAGGCTACATCAAGAGGAAACAAACTTTAGAGATAGAACGTAGAACTACTGTATTGTGTCAAGTTTCAAGAAGCTAGCACAAACCGTGTTTGATTTAGAGTTCGAACTGCATCTGTCAATATAGGAGAAAACAGAGTGAAACCTAAAAATTCAAACTGTTACTGCAAACGGATGCTTCAACGTAGGAGAACGAAACTTGGGCATCCAAGTGGGATTGGTGTACTGATCATTACTTGAAAGTATCATGAAGATTGGATGAAAAAATGTATGTTGAGATTTCAGGAGACTCTAGTTTTTGGAAGTTTGGCAACCCCTTTCAATATAAGTGTTATTCGCGAGTCCCTGTATTAGGCTACATCAAGAGGAAACAAACCTTAGAGATAGAACGTAGAACTACTGCATTGTGTCACGTTTCAAGAAGCTAGCAAAAACCGTGTTTGATTTAGAGTTCGAACTGCATCTGTCAATATAGGAGAAAACAGAGTGAAACCTAAAAATTCAAACTGTTACTGCAAACGGATGCTTCAACGTAGGAGAACGAAACTTGGGCATCCAAGTGGGAATGGTGTACTGATCATTACTTGAAAGTATCATGAAGATTGGATGAAAAAATGTATGTTGTGATTTCAGGAGACTGTAGTTTTTTGGCAGCCTAACAACGCCTTTCATTGAATGAGTTATTCGCCAGCCTGTGCTTAAGGCTACATCAAGAGGAAACAAACCTTAGAGATAGAACGTAGAACTACTGTATTGTGTCAAGTTTCAAGAAGCTAGCACAAACCATGTTTGATTTAGAGTTCGAACTGCATCTGTCAATATAGGAGAAAACAGAGTGAAACCTAAAAATTCAAACTGTTACTGCAAACGGATGCTTCAACGTAGGAGAACGAAACTTGGGCATCCAAGTGGGATTGGTGTACTGATCATTACTTGAAAGTATCATGAAGATTGGATGAAAAAATGTATGTTGAGATTTCAGGAGACTCTAGTTTTTGGAAGTTTGGCAACCCCTTTCAATATAAGTGTTATTCGCGAGTCCCTGTATTAGGCTACATCAAGAGGAAACAAACCTTAGAGATAGAACGTAGAACTACTGTATTGTGTCACGTTTCAAGAAGCTAGCACAAACCGTGTTTGATGTAGAGTTCTAACTGCATCTGTCAATATAGAAGAAAACAGAGTGAAACCTAAAAATTCAAACTGTTACTGCAAACGGATGCTTCAACGTAGGAGAACGAAACTTGGACATCCAAGTTTGATTGGAGTACTGCTCATTATTTGAAAGTATCAGGAAGGTCGGAAAAAAATATATGTTGTGATTTCAGGAGACTGTAGTTTTTTGGCAGCCTAACAACGCCTTTCATTGAGTGAGTTATTTGCCATCCTGTGCTTAAGGCTACATCAAGAGGAAACAAACCTTAGAGATAGAACGTAGAACTACTGTATTGTGTCAAGTTTCAAGAAGCTAGCAGAAACCGTGTTTGATTTAGAGTTCGAACTGCATCTGTCAATATAGGAGAAAACAGAGTGAAACCTAAAAATTCAAACTGTTACTGCAAACGGATGCTTCAACGTAGGAGAACGAAACTTGGGCATCCAAGTGGGATTGGTGTACTGATCATAACTTGAAAGTATCATGAAGATTGGATGAAAAAATGTATGTTGTGATTTCAGGAGACTGTAGTTTTTGGGCAGCCTAACAACGCCTTTCATTGAATGAGTTATTCGCCAGCCTGTGCTTAAGGCTACATCAAGAGGAAACAAACCTTAGAGATAGAACGTAGAACTACTGTATTGTGTCAAGTTTCAAGAAGCTAGCACAAACCGTGTTTGATTTAGAGTTCGAACTGCATCTGTCAATATAGGAGAAAACAGAGTGAAACCTAAAAATTCAAACTGTTACTGCAAACGGATGCTTCAACGTAGGAGAACGAAACTTGGGCATCCAAGTCGGAATTGTGTACTGATCATTACTTGAAAGTATCATGAAGATTGGATGAAAAAATGTATGTTGTGATTTCAGGAGACTGTAGTTTTTTGGCAGCCTAACAACGCCTTTCATTGAATGAGTTATTCGCCAGCCTGTGCTTAAGGCTACATCAAGAGGAAACAAACCTTAGAGATAGAACGTAGAACTACTGTATTGTGTCAAGTTTCAAGAAGCTAGCACAAACCGTGTTTGATTTAGAGTTCGAACTGCATCTGTCAATATAGGAGAAAACAGAGTGAAACCTAAAAATTCAAACTGTTACTGCAAACGGATGCTTCAACGTAGGAGAACAAAACTTGGGCATCCAAGTGGGATTGGTGTACTGATCATTACTTGAAAGTATCATGAAGATTGGATGAAAAAATGTATGTTGAGATTTCAGGAGACTCTAGTTTTTGGAAGTTTGGCAACCCCTTTCAATATAAGTGTTATTCGCGAGTCCCTGTATTAGGCTACATCAAGAGGAAACAAACCTTAGAGATAGAACGTAGAACTACAGTATTGTGTCACGTTTCAAGAAGCTAGCACAAACCGTGTTTGATTTAGAGTTCTAACTGCATCTGTCAATATAGAAGAAAACAGAGTGAAACCTAAAAATTCAAACTGTTACTGCAAACGGATGCTTCAACGTAGGAGAACGAAACTTGGACATCCAAGTTTGATTGGAGTACTGCTCATTATTTGAAAGTATCAGGAAGGTCGGAAAAAAAATATATGTTGTGATTTCAGGAGACTGTAGTTTTTTGGCAGCCTAACAACGCCTTTCATTGAATGAGTTATTCGCCAGCCTGTGCTTAAGGCTACATCAAGAGGAAACAAACCTTAGAGATAGAACGTAGAACTATTGTATTGTGTCAAGTTTCAAGAAGCTAGCAGAAACCGTGTTTGATTTAGAGTTCGAACTGCATCTGTCAATATAGGAGAAAACAGAGTGAAACCTAAAAATTTAAACTGTTACTGCAAACGGATGCTTCAACGTAGGAGAAAGAAACTTGGACATCCAAGTTTGATTGGAGTACTGCTCCTTATTTGAAAGTATCAGGAAGGTCGGAAAAAAAATATATGTTGTGATTTCAGGAGACTGTAGTTTTTTGGCAGCCTAACAACGCCTTTCATTGAATGAGTTATTCGCCAGCCTGTGCTTAAGGCTACATCAAGAGGAAACAAACCTTAGAGATAGAACGTAGAACTACTGTATTGTGTCAAGTTTCAAGAAGCTAGCACAAACCGTGTTTGATTTAGAGTTCGAACTGCATCTGTCAATATAGGAGAAAACAGAGTGAAACCTAAAAATTCAAACTGTTACTGCAAACGGATGCTTCAACGTAGGAGAACGAAACTTGGGCATCCAAGTGGGATTGGTGTACTGATCATTACTTGAAAGTATCATGAAGATTGGATGAAAATATGTATGTTGAGATTTCAGGAGACTCTAGTTTTTGGAAGTTTGGCAACCCCTTTCAATATAAGTGTTATTCGCGAGTCCCTGTATTAGGCTACATCAAGAGGAAACAAACCTTAGAGATAGAACGTAGAACTACTGTATTGTGTCACGTTTCAAGAAGCTAGCACAAACCGTGTTTGATTTAGAGTTCTAACTGCATCTGTCAATATAGAAGAAAACGCAGTGAAACCTAAAAATTCAAACTGTTACTGCAAACGGATGCTTCAACGTAGGAGAACGAAACTTGGACATTTAAGTTTGATTGGAGTACTGCCCATTATTTGAAAGTATCAGGAAGGTCAAAAAAAAAATATATGTTGTGATTTCAGGAGACTGTAGTTTTTTGGCAGCCTAACAACGCCTTTCATTGAATGAGTTATTCGCCAGCCTGTGCTTAAGGCTACATCAAGAGGAAACAAACCTTAGAGATAGAACGTAGAACTACTGTATTGTGTCAAGTTTCAAGAAGCTAGCACAAACCGTGTTTGATTTAGAGTTCTAACTGCATCTGTCAATATAGAAGAAAACGCAGTGAAACCTAAAAATTCAAACTGTTACTGCAAACGGATGCTTCAACGTAGGAGAACGAAACTTGGGCATCCAAGTGGGATTGGTGTACTGATCATTACTTGAAAGTATCATGAAGATTGGATGAAAAAATGTATGTTGTGATTTCAGGAGACTGTAGTTTTTTGGCAGCCTAACAACGCCTTTCATTGAATGAGTTATTCGCCAGCCTGTGCTTAAGGCTACATCAAGAGGAAACAAACCTTAGAGATAGAACGTAGAACTACTGTATTGTGTCAAGTTTCAAGAAGCTAGCACAAACCGTGTTTGATTTAGAGTTCGAACTGCATCTGTCAATATAGGAGAAAACAGAGTGAAACCTAAAAATTCAAACTGTTACTGCAAACGGATGCTTCAACGTAGGAGAACGAAACTTGGGCATCCAAGTGGGATTGGTGTACTGATCATTACTTGAAAGTATCATGAAGATTGGATGAAAATATGTATGTTGAGATTTCAGGAGACTCTAGTTTTTGGAAGTTTGGCAACCCCTTTCAATATAAGTGTTATTCGCGAGTCCCTGTATTAGGCTACATCAAGAGGAAACAAACCTTAGAGATAGAACGTAGAACTACAGTATTGTGTCACGTTTCAAGAAGCTAGCACAAACCGTGTTTGATTTAGAGTTCTAACTGCATCTGTCAATATAGAAGAAAACAGAGTGAAACCTAAAAATTCAAACTGTTACTGCAAACGGATGCTTCAACGTAGGAGAACGAAACTTGGACATCCAAGTTTGATTGGAGTACTGCTCATTATTTGAAAGTATCAGGAAGGTCGGAAAAAAAATATATGTTGTGATTTCAGGAGACTGTAGTTTTTTGGCAGCCTAACAACGCCTTTCATTGAATGAGTTATTCGCCAGCCTGTGCTTAAGGCTACATCAAGAGGAAACAAACCTTAGAGATAGAACGTAGAACTACTGTATTGTGTCACGTTTCAAGAAGCTAGCACAAACCGTGTTTGATTTAGAGTTCTAACTGCATCTGTCAATATAGAAGAAAACGAAGTGAAACCTAAAAATTCAAACTGTTACTGAAAACGGATGCTTCAACGTAGGAGAACGAAACTTGGACATCCAAGTTTGATTGGAGTACTGCTCATTATTTGAAAGTATCAGGAAGGTCGGAAAAAAAATATATGTTGTGATTTCAGGAGACTGTAGTTTTTTGGCAGCCTAACAATGCCTTTCATTGAATGAGTTATTCGCCATCCTGTGCTTAAGGCTACATCAAGAGGAAACAAACCTTAGAGATAGAACGTAGAACTACTGTATTGTGTCAAGTTTCAAGAAGCTAGCACAAACCGTGTTTGATTTAGAGTTCGAACTGCATCTGTCAATATAGGAGAAAACAGAGTGAAACCTAAAAATTCAAACTGTTACTGCAAACGGATGCTTCAACGTAGGAGAACGATACTTGGGCATCCAGTGGGATTGGTGTACTGATCATTACTTGAAAGTATCATGAAGATTGGATGAAAAAAAATGTATGTTGAGATTTCAGGAGACTCTAGTGTTTGGAAGTTTGGCAATCCCTTTCAATATAAGTGTTATTCGCGAGTCCCTGTATTAGGCTACATCAAGAGGAAACAAACCTTAGAGATAGAAGTTAGAACTACTGTATTGTGTCACGTTTCAAGAAGCTAGCACAAACCGTGTTTGATTTAGAGTTCTAACTGCATCTGTCAATATAGAAGAAAACGCAGTGAAACCTAAAAATTCAAACTGTTACTGCAAACGGATGCTTCAACGTAGGAGAACGAAACTTGGACATCCAAGTTTGATTGGAGTACTGCCCATTATTTGAAAGTATCAGGAAGGTCGGAAAAAAAATATATGTTGTGATTTCAGGAGACTGTAGTTTTTTGGCAGCCTAACAACGCCTTTCATTGAATGAGTTATTCGCCAGCCTGTGCTTAAGGCTACATCAAGAGGAAACAAACCTTAGAGATAGAACGTAGAACTACTGTATTGTGTCAAGTTTCAAGAAGCTAGCACAAACCGTGTTTGATTTAGAGTTCGAACTGCATCTGTCAATATAGGAGAAAACAGAGTGAAACCTAAAAATTCAAACTGTTACTGCAAACGGATGCTTCAACGTAGGAGAACGATACTTGGGCATCCAAGTGGGATTCGTGTACTGATCATTACTTGAAAGTATCATGAAGATTGAATGAAAAAAATGTATGTTGAGATTTCAGGAGACTCTAGTTTTTGGAAGTTTGGCAATCCCTTTCAATATAAGTGTTATTCGCGAGTCCCTGTATTAGGCTACATCAAGAGGAAACAAACCTTAGAGATAGAACGTAGAACTACTGTATTGTGTCACGTTTCAAGAAGCTAGCACAAACCGTGTTTGATTTAGAGTTCTAACTGCATCTGTCAATATAGAAGAAAACGCAGTGAAACCTAAAAATTCAAACTGTTACTGCAAACGGATGCTTCAACGTAGGAGAACGAAACTTGGACATCCAAGTTTGATTGGAGTACTGCTCATTATTTGAAAGTATCAGGAAGGTCGGAAAAAAAATATATGTTGTGATTTCAGGAGACTGTAGTTTTTTGGTAGCCTAACAACGCCTTTCATTGTATGAGTTATTCGCCAGCCTGTGCTTAAGGCTACATCAAGAGGAAACAAACCTTAGAGATAGAACGTAGAACTACTGTATTGTGTCACGTTTCAAGAAGCTAGCACAAACCGTGTTTGATTTAGAGTTCTAACTGCATCTGTCAATATAGAAGAAAACGCAGTGAAACCTAAAAATTCAAACTGTTACTGCAAACGGATGCTTCAACGTAGGAGAACGAAACTTGGGCATCAAAGTGGGATTGGTGTACTGATCATTACTTGAAAGTATCATGAAGATTGGATGAAAAAATGTATGTTGTGATTTCAGGAGACTGTAGTTTTTTGGCAGCCTAACAACGCCTTTCATTGAATGAGTTATTCGCCAGCCTGTGCTTAAGGCTACATCAAGAGGAAACAAACCTTAGAGATAGAACGTAGAACTACTGTATTGTGTCAAGTTTCAAGAAGCTAGCACAAACCGTGTTTGATTTAGAGTTCGAACTGCATCTGTCAATATAGGAGAAAACAGAGTGAAACCTAAAAATTCAAACTGTTACTGCAAACGGATGCTTCAACGTAGGAGAACGAAACTTGGGCATCCAAGTGGGATTGGTGTACTGATCATTACTTGAAAGTATCATGAAGATTGGATGAAAATATGTATGTTGAGATTTCAGGAGACTCTAGTTTTTGGAAGTTTGGCAACCCCTTTCAATATAAGTGTTATTCGCGAGTCCCTGTATTAGGCTACATCAAGAGGAAACAAACCTTAGAGATAGAACGTAGAACTACAGTATTGTGTCACGTTTCAAGAAGCTAGCACAAACCGTGTTTGATTTAGAGTTCTAACTGCATCTGTCAATATAGAAGAAAACGCAGTGAAACCTAAAAATTCAAACTGTTACTGCAAACGGATGCTTCAACGTAGGAGAACGAAACTTGGACATCCAAGTTTGATTGGAGTACTGCTCATTATTTGAAAGTATCAGGAAGGTCGGAAAAAAAATATATGTTGTGATTTCAGGAGACTGTAGTTTTTTGGCAGCCTAACAACGCCTTTCATTGAATGAGTTATTCGCCAGCCTGTGCTTAAGGCTACATCAAGAGGAAACAAACCTAAGAGATAGAACGTAGAACTACTGTATTGTGTCAAGTTTCAAGAAGCTAGCAGAAACCGTGTTTGATTTAGAGTTCGAACTGCATCTGTCAATATAGGAGAAAACAGAGTGAAACCTAAAAATTCAAACTGTTACTGCAAACGGATGCTTCAACGTAGGAGAACGAAACTTGGACATCCAAGTTTGATTGGAGTACTGCTCATTATTTGAAAGTATCAGGAAGGTCGGAAAAAAAATATATGTTGTGATTTCAGAAGACTGTAGTTTTTTGGCAGCCTAACAACGCCTTTTATTGAATGAGTTATTCGCCAGCCTGTGCTTAAGGCTACATCAAGAGGAAACAAACCTTAGAGATAGAACGTAGAACTACTGTATTGTGTCAAGTTTCAAGAAGCTAGCACAAACCGTGTTTGATTTAGAGTTCGAACTGCATCTGTCAATATAGGAGAAAACAGAGTGAAACCTAAAAATTCAAACTGTTACTGCAAACGGATGCTTCAACGTAGGAGAACGAAACTTGGGCATCCAAGTGGGATTGGTGTACTGATCATTACTTGAAAGTATCATGAAGATTGGATGAAAAAATGTATGTTGTGATTTCAGGAGACTGTAGTTTTTTGGCAGCCTAACAACGCCTTTCATTGAATGAGTTATTCGCCAGCCTGTGCTTAAGGCTACATCAAGAGGAAACAAACCTTAGAGATAGAACGTAGAACTACTGTATTGTGTCAAGTTTCAAGAAGCTAGCACAAACCGTGTTTGATTTAGAGTTCGAACTGCATCTGTCAATATAGGAGAAAACAGAGTGAAACCTAAAAATTCAAACTGTTACTGCAAACGGATGCTTCAACGTAGGAGAACGAAACTTGGGCATCCAAGTGGGATTGGTGTACTGATCATTACTTGAAAGTATCATGAAGATTGGATGAAAAAATGTATGTTGTGATTTCAGGAGACTGTAGTTTTTTGGCAGCCTAACAACGCCTTTCATTGAATGAGTTATTCGCCAGCCTGTGCTTAAGGCTACATCAAGAGGAAACAAACCTTAGAGATAGAACGTAGAACTACTGTATTGTGTCAAGTTTCAAGAAGCTAGCACAAACCGTGTTTGATTTAGAGTTCGAACTGCATCTGTCAATATAGGAGAAAACAGAGTGAAACCTAAAAATTCAAACTGTTACTGCAAACGGGTGCTTCAACGTAGGAGAACGATACTTGGGCATCCAAGTGGGATTGGTGTACTGATCATTACTTGAAAGTATCATGAAGATTGAATGAAAAAAATGTATGTTGAGATTTCAGGAGACTCTAGTTTTTGGAAGTTTGGCAATCCCTTTCAATATAAGTGTTATTCGCGAGTCCCTGTATTAGGCTACATCAAGAGGAAACAAACCTTAGAGATAGAACGTAGAACTACTGTATTGTGTCAGGTTTCAAGAAGCTAGCACAAACCGTGTTTGATTTAGAGTTCTAACTGCATCTGTCAATATAGAAGAAAACGCAGTGAAACCTAAAAATTCAAA
This sequence comes from Callospermophilus lateralis, assembly GCF_048772815.1. Lineage (NCBI taxonomy): Eukaryota > Metazoa > Chordata > Mammalia > Rodentia > Sciuridae > Callospermophilus > Callospermophilus lateralis. Next base: position 12,962 of record NW_027513850.1, on the reverse strand, counting down.
CTGTTACTGCAAACGGATGCTTCAACGTAGTAGAACGAAACTTGGACATCCAAGTTTGATTGGAGTACTGCTCATTATTTGAAAGTATCAGGAAGGTCGGAAAAAAAATATATGTTGTGATTTCAGGAGACTGTAGTTTTTTGGCAGCCTAACAACGCCTTTCATTGTATGAGTTATTCGCCAGCCTGTGCTTAAGGCTACATCAAGAGGAAACAAACCTTAGAGATAGAACGTAGAACTACTGTATTGTGTCACGTTTCAAGAAGCTAGCACAAACCGTGTTTGATTTAGAGTTCTAACTGCATCTGTCAATATAGAAGAAAACGCAGTGAAACCTAAAAATTCAAACTGTTACTGCAAACGGATGCTACAACGTAGGAGAACGAACCTTGGGCATCCAAGTGGGATTGGTGTACTGATCATTACTTGAAAGTATCATGAAGATTGGATGAAAAAATGTATGTTGTGATTTCAGGAGACTGTAGTTTTTTGGCAGCCTAACAACGCCTTTCATTGAATGAGTTATTCGCCAGCCTGTGCTTAAGGCTACATCAAGAGGAAACAAACCTTAGAGATAGAACGTAGAACTACTGTATTGTGTCAAGTTTCAAGAAGCTAGCACAAACCGTGTTTGATTTAGAGTTCGAACTGCATCTGTCAATATAGGAGAAAACAGAGTGAAACCTAAAAATTCAAACTGTTACTGCAAACGGATGCTTCAACGTAGGAGAACAAAACTTGGGCATCCAAGTGGGATTGGTGTACTGATCATTACTTGAAAGTATCATGAAGATTGGATGAAAATATGTATGTTGAGATTTCAGGAGACTCTAGTTTTTGGAAGTTTGGCAACCCCTTTCAATATAAGTGTTATTCGCGAGTCCCTGTATTAGGCTACATCAAGAGGAAACAAACCTTAGAGATAGAACGTAGAACTACAGTATTGTGTCACGTTTCAAGAAGCTAGCACAAACCGTGTTTGATTTAGAGTTCTAACTGCATCTGTCAATATAGAAGAAAACAGAGTGAAACCTAAAAATTCAAACTGTTACTGCAAACGGATGCTTCAACGTAGGAGAACGAAACTTGGACATCCAAGTTTGATTGGAGTACTGCTCATTATTTGAAAGTATCAGGAAGGTCGGAAAAAAAATATATGTTGTGATTTCAGGAGACTGTAGTTTTTTGGCAGCCTAACAACGCCTTTCATTGAATGAGTTATTCGCCAGCCTGTGCTTAAGGCTACATCAAGAGGAAACAAACCTTAGAGATAGAACGTAGAACTACTGTATTGTGTCAAGTTTCAAGAAGCTAGCAGAAACCGTGTTTGATTTAGAGTTCGAACTGCATCTGTCAATATAGGAGAAAACAGAGTGAAACCTAAAAATTCAAACTGTTACTGCAAACGGATGCTTCAACGTAGGAGAACGAAACTTGGACATCCAAGTTTGATTGGAGTACTGCTCATTATTTGAAAGTATCAGGAAGGTCGAAAAAAAAATATATGTTGTGATTTCAGGAGACTGTAGTTTTTTGGCAGCCTAACAACGCCTTTCATTGAATGAGTTATTCGCCAGCCTGTGCTTAAGGCTACATCAAGAAAAAACAAACCTTAGAGATAGAACGTAGAACTACTGTATTGTGTCAAGTTTCAAGAAGCTAGCACAAACCGTGTTTGATTTAGAGTTCGAACTGCATCTGTCAATATAGGAGAAAACAGAGTGAAACCTAAAAATTCAAACTGTTACTCCAAACGGATGCTTCAACGTAGGAGAACGAAACTTGGGCATCCAAGTGGGATTGGTGTACTGATCATTACTTGAAAGTATCATGAAGATTGGATGAAAATATGTATGTTGAGATTTCAGGAGACTCTAGTTTTTGGAAGTTTGGCAACCCCTTTCAATATAAGTGTTATTCGCGAGTCCCTGTATTAGGCTACATCAAGAGGAAACAAACCTTAGAGATAGAACGTAGAACTACTGTATTGTGTCACGTTTCAAGAAGCTAGCACAAACCGTGTTTGATTTAGAGTTCTAACTGCATCTGTCAATATAGAAGAAAACGCAGTGAAACCTAAAAATTCAAACTGTTACTGCAAACGGATGCTTCAACGTAGGAGAACGAAACTTGGACATCCAAGTTTGATTGAAGTACTGCTCATTATTTGAAAGTATCAGGAAGGTCGGAAAAAAAATATATGTTGTGATTTCAGGAGACTGTAGTTTTTTGGCAGCCTAACAACGCCTTTCATTGAATGAGTTATTCGCCAGCCTGTGCTTAAGGCTACATCAAGAGGAAACAAACCTTAGAGATAGAACGTAGAACTACTGTATTGTGTCAAGTTTCAAGAAGCTAGCACAAACCGTGTTTGATTTAGAGTTCGAACTGCATCTGTCAATATAGGAGAAAACAGAGTGAAACCTAAAAATTCAAACTGTTACTGCAAACGGATGCTTCAACGTAGGAGAACGATACTTGGGCATCCAAGTGGGATTGGTGTACTGATCATTACTTGAAAGTATCATGAAGATTGGATGAAAAAAATGTATGTTGAGATTTCAGGAGACTCTAGTTTTTGGAAGTATGGCAATCCCTTTCAACATAAGTGTTATTCGCGAGTCCCTGTATTAGGCTACATCAAGAGGAAACAAACCTTAGACATAGAACGTAGAACTACTGTATTGTGTCACGTTTCAAGAAGCTAGCACAAACCGTGTTTGATTTAGATTTCTAACTGCATCTGTCAATATAGAAGAAAACGCAGTGAAACCTAAAAATTCAAACTGTTACTGCAAACGGATGCTTCAACGTAGGAGAACGAAACTTGGACATCCAAGTTTGATTGGAGTACTGCTCATTATTTGAAAGTATGAGGAAGGTCGGAAAAAAAATATATGTTGTGATTTCAGGAGACTGTAGTTTTTTGGCAGCCTAACAACGCCTTTCATTGAATGAATTATTCGCCAGCCTGTGCTTAAGGCTACATCAAGAGGAAACAAACCTTAGAGATAGAACGTAGAACTACTGTATTGTGTCAAGTTTCAAGAAGCTAGCACAAACCGTGTTTGATTTAGAGTTCGAACTGCATCTGTCAATATAGGAGAAAACAGAGTGAAACCTAAAAATTCAAACTGTTACTGCAAACGGATGCTTCAACGTAGGAGAACGAAACTTGGGCATCCAAGTGGGATTTGTGTACTGATCATTACTTGAAAGTATCATGAAGATTGGATGAAAAAATGTATGTTGTGATTTCAGGAGACTGTAGTTTTTTGGCAGCCTAACAACGCCTTTCATTGAATGAGTTATTCGCCAGCCTGTGCTTAAGGCTACATCAAGAGGAAACAAACCTTAGAGATAGAACGTAGAACTACTGTATTGTGTCAAGTTTTAAGAAGCTAGCACAAACCGTGTTTGATATAGAGTTCGAACTGCATCTGTCAATATAGGAGAAAACAGAGTGAAACCTAAAAATTCAAACTGTTACTGCAAACGGATGCTTCAACGTAGGAGAACGAAACTTGGGCATCCAAGTGGGATTGGTGTACTGATCATAACTTGAAAGTATCATGAAGATTGGATGAAAAAATGTATGTTGTGATTTCAGGAGACTGTAGTTTTTTGGCAGCCTAACAACGCCTTTCATTGAATGAGTTATTCGCCAGCCTGTGCTTAAGGCTACATCAAGAGGAAACAAACCTTAGAGATAGAACGTAGAACTACTGTATTGTGTCAAGTTTCAAGAAGCTAGCACAAACCGTGTTTGATTTAGAGTTCGAACTGCATCTGTCAATATAGGAGAAAACAGAGTGAAACCTAAAAATTCAAACTGTTACTGCAAACGGATGCTTCAACGTAGGAGAACGAAACTTGGGCATCCAAGTGGGATTGGTGTACTGATCATAACTTGAAAGTATCATGAAGATTGGATGAAAAAATGTATGTTGTGATTTCAGGAGACTGTAGTTTTTTGGCAGCCTAACAACGCCTTTCATTGAATGAGTTATTCGCCAGCCTGTGCTTAAGGCTACATCAAGAGGAAACAAACCTTAGAGATAGAACGTAGAACTACTGTATTGTGTCACGTTTCAAGAAGCTAGCACAAACCGTGTTTGATTTAGAGTTCGAACTGCATCTGTCAATATAGGAGAAAACAGAGTGAAACCTAAAAATTCAAACTGTTACTGCAAACGGATGCTTCAACGTAGGAGAACGAAACTTGGGCATCCAAGTGGGAATGGTGTACTGATCATTACTTGAAAGTATCATGAAGATTGGATGAAAAAATGTATGTTGTGATTTCAGGAGACTGTAGTTTTTTGGCAGCCTAACAACGCCTTTCATTGAATGAGTTATTCGCCAGCCTGTGCTTAAGGCTACATCAAGAGGAAACAAACCTTAGAGATAGAACGTAGAACTACTGTATTGTGTCAAGTTTCAAGAAGCTAGCACAAACCGTGTTTGATTTAGAGTTCGAACTGCATCTGTCAATATAGGAGAAAACAGAGTGAAACCTAAAAATTCAAACTGTTACTGCAAACGGATGCTTCAACGTAGGAGAATGATACTTGGGCATCCAAGTGGGATTGGTTTACTGATCATTACTTGAAAGTATCATGAAGATTGGATGAAAATATGTATGTTGAGATTTCAGGAGACTCTAGTTTTTGGAAGTTTGGCAACCCCTTTCAATATAAGTGTTATTCGCGAGTCCCTGTATTAGGCTACATCAAGAGGAAACAAACCTTAGAGATAGAACGTAGAACTACTGTATTGTGTCACGTTTCAAGAAGCTAGCACAAACCGTGTTTGATTTAGAGTTCTAACTGCATCTGTCAATATAGAAGAAAACGCAGTGAAACCTAAAAATTCAAACTGTTACTGCAAACGGATGCTTCAACGTAGGAGAACGAAACTTGGACATCCAAGTTTGATTGGAGAACTGCTCATTATTTGAAAGTATCAGGAAGGTCGGAAAAAAAATATATGTTGTGATTTCAGGAGACTGTAGTTTTTTGGCAGCCTAACAACGCCTTTCATTGAATGAGTTATTCGCCAGCCTGTGCTTAAGGCTACATCAAGAGGAAACAAACCTTAGAGATAGAACGTAGAACTACTGTATTGTGTCAAGTTTCAAGAAGCTAGCACAAACCGTGTTTGATTTAGAGTTCGAACTGCATCTGTCAATATAGGAGAAAACAGAGTGAAACCTAAAAATTCAAACTGTTACTGCAAACGGATGCTTCAACGTAGGAGAACGATACTTGGGCATCCAAGTGGGATTGGTGTACTGATCATTACTTGAAAGTATCATGAAGATTGGATGAAAAAAATGTATGTTGAGATTTCAGGAGACTCTAGTTTTTGGAAGTTTGGCAATCCCTTTCAACATAAGTGTTATTCGCGAGTCCCTGTATTAGGCTACATCAAGAGGAAACAAACCTTAGACATAGAACGTAGAACTACTGTATTGTGTCACGTTTCAAGAAGCTAGCACAAACCGTGTTTGATTTAGAGTTCTAACTGCATCTGTCAATATAGAAGAAAACGCAGTGAAACCTAAAAATTCAAACTGTTACTGCAAACGGATGCTTCAACGTAGGAGAACGAAACTTGGACATCCAAGTTTGATTGGAGTACTGCTCATTATTTGAAAGTATGAGGAAGGTCGGAAAAAAAATATATGTTGTGATTTCAGGAGACTGTAGTTTTTTGGCAGCCTAACAACGCCTTTCATTGAATGAGTTATTCGCCAGCCTGTGCTTAAGGCTACATCAAGAGGAAACAAACCTTAGAGATAGAACGTAGAACTACTGTATTGTGTCAAGTTTCAAGAAGCTAGCACAAACCGTGTTTGATTTAGAGTTCGAACTGCATCTGTCAATATAGGAGAAAACAGAGTGAAACCTAAAAATTCAAACTGTTACTGCAAACGGATGCTTCAACGTAGGAGAATGATACTTGGGCATCCAAGTGGGATTGGTTTACTGATCATTACTTGAAAGTATCATGAAGATTGGATGAAAATATGTATGTTGAGATTTCAGGAGACTCTAGTTTTTGGAAGTTTGGCAACCCCTTTCAATATAAGTGTTATTCGCGAGTCCCTGTATTAGGCTACATCAAGAGGAAACAAACCTTAGAGATAGAACGTAGAACTACTGTATTGTGTCACGTTTCAAGAAGCTAGCACAAACCGTGTTTGATTTAGAGTTCTAACTGCATCTGTCAATATAGAAGAAAACGCAGTGAAACCTAAAAATTCAAACTGTTACTGCAAACGGATGCTTCAACGTAGGAGAACGAAACTTGGACATCCAAGTTTGATTGGAGTACTGCTCATTATTTGAAAGTATCAGGAAGGTCGGAAAAAAAATATATGTTGTGATTTCAGGAGACTGTAGTTTTTTGGCAGCCTAACAACGCCTTTCATTGAATGAGTTATTCGCCAGCCTGTGCTTAAGGCTACATCAAGAGGAAACAAACCTTAGAGATAGAACGTAGAACTACTGTATTGTGTCAAGTTTCAAGAAGCTAGCACAAACCGTGTTTGATTTAGAGTTCGAACTGCATCTGTCAATATAGGAGAAAACAGAGTGAAACCTAAAAATTCAAACTGTTACTGCAAACGGATGCTTCAACGTAGGAGAACGATACTTGGGCATCCAAGTGGGATTGGTGTACTGATCATTACTTGAAAGTATCATGAAGATTGGATGAAAAAAATGTATGTTGAGATTTCACGAGACTCTAGTTTTTGGAAGTTTGGCAATCCCTTTCAACATAAGTGTTATTCGCGAGTCCCTGTATTAGGCTACATCAAGAGGAAACAAACCTTAGACATAGAACGTAGAACTACTGTATTGTGTCACGTTTCAAGAAGCTAGCACAAACCGTGTTTGATTTAGAGTTCTAACTGCATCTGTCAATATAGAAGAAAACGCAGTGAAACCTAAAAATTCAAACTGTTACTGCAAACGGATGCTTCAACGTAGGAGAACGAAACTTGGACATCCAAGTTTGATTGGAGTACTGCTCATTATTTGAAAGTATCAGGAAGGTCGGAAAAAAAATATATGTTGTGATTTCAGGAGACTGTAGGTTTTGGCAGCCTAACAACGCCTTTCATTGAATGAGTTATTCGCCAGCCTGTGCTTAAGGCTACATCAAGAGGAAACAAACCTTAGAGATAGAACGTAGAACTACTGTATTGTGTCAAGTTTCAAGAAGCTAGCACAAACCGTGTTTGATATAGAGTTCGAACTGCATCTGTCAATATAGGAGAAAACAGAGTGAAACCTAAAAATTCAAACTGTTACTGCAAACGGATGCTTCAACGTAGGAGAACGAAACTTGGGCATCCAAGTGGGATTGGTGTACTGATCATAACTTGAAAGTATCATGAAGATTGGATGAAAAAATGTATGTTGTGATTTCAGGAGACTGTAGTTTTTTGGCAGCCTAACAACGCCTTTCATTGAATGAGTTATTCGCCAGCCTGTGCTTAAGGCTACATCAAGAGGAAACAAACCTTAGAGATAGAACGTAGAACTACTGTATTGTGTCAAGTTTCAAGAAGCTAGCACAAACCGTGTTTGATTTAGAGTTCGAACTGCATCTGTCAATATAGGAGAAAACAGAGTGAAACCTAAAAATTCAAACTGTTACTGCAAACGGAAGCTTCAACGTAGGAGAACGAAACTTGGGCATCCAAGTGGGATTGGTGTACTGATCATAACTTGAAAGTATCATGAAGATTAAATGAAAAAATGTATGTTGTGATTTCAGGAGACTGTAGTTTTTTGGCAGCCTAACAACGCCTTTCATTGAATGAGTTATTCGCCAGCCTGTGCTTAAGGCTACATCAAGAGGAAACAAACCTTAGAGATAGAACGTAGAACTACTGTATTGTGTCACGTTTCAAGAAGCTAGCACAAACCGTGTTTGATTTAGAGTTCGAACTGCATCTGTCAATATAGGAGAAAACAGAGTGAAACCTAAAAATTCAAACTGTTACTGCAAACGGATGCTTCAACGTAGGAGAACGAAACTTGGGCATCCAAGTGGGAATGGTGTACTGATCATTACTTGAAAGTATCATGAAGATTGGATGAAAAAATGTATGTTGTGATTTCAGGAGACTGTAGTTTTTTGGCAGCCTAACAACGCCTTTCATTGAATGAGTTATTCGCCAGCCTGTGCTTAAGGCTACATCAAGAGGAAACAAACCTTAGAGATAGAACGTAGAACTACTGTATTGTGTCAAGTTTCAAGAAGCTAGCACAAACCGTGTTTGATTTAGAGTTCGAACTGCATCTGTCAATATAGGAGAAAACAGAGTGAAACCTAAAAATTCAAACTGTTACTGCAAACGGATGCTTCAACGTAGGAGAATGATACTTGGGCATCCAAGTGGGATTGGTTTACTGATCATTACTTGAAAGTATCATGAAGATTGGATGAAAATATGTATGTTGAGATTTCAGGAGACTCTAGTTTTTGGAAGTTTGGCAACCCCTTTCAATATAAGTGTTATTCGCGAGTCCCTGTATTAGGCTACATCAAGAGGAAACAAACCTTAGAGATAGAACGTAGAACTACTGTATTGTGTCACGTTTCAAGAAGCTAGCACAAACCGTGTTTGATTTAGAGTTCTAACTGCATCTGTCAATATAGAAGAAAACGCAGTGAAACCTAAAAATTCAAACTGTTACTGCAAACGGATGCTTCAACGTAGGAGAACGAAACTTGGACATCCAAGTTTGATTGGAGTACTGCTCATTATTTGAAAGTATCAGGAAGGTCGGAAAAAAAATATATGTTGTGATTTCAGGAGACTGTAGTTTTTTGGCAGCCTAACAACGCCTTTCATTGAATGAGTTATTCGCCAGCCTGTGCTTAAGGCTACATCAAGAGGAAACAAACCTTAGAGATAGAACGTAGAACTACTGTATTGTGTCAAGTTTCAAGAAGCTAGCACAAACCGTGTTTGATTTAGAGTTCGAACTGCATCTGTCAATATAGGAGAAAACAGAGTGAAACCTAAAAATTCAAACTGTTACTGCAAACGGATGCTTCATCGTAGGAGAACGATACTTGGGCATCCAAGTGGGATTGGTGTACTGATCATTACTTGAAAGTATCATGAAGATTGGATGAAAAAAATGTATGTTGAGATTTCAGGAGACTCTAGTTTTTGGAAGTTTGGCAATCCCTTTCAACATAAGTGTTATTCGCGAGTCCCTGTATTAGGCTACATCAAGAGGAAACAAACCTTAGACATAGAACGTAGAACTACTGTATTGTGTCACGTTTCAAGAAGCTAGCACAAACCGTGTTTGATTTAGAGTTCTAACTGCATCTGTCAATATAGAAGAAAACGCAGTGAAACCTAAAAATTCAAACTGTTACTGCAAACGGATGCTTCAACGTAGGAGAACGAAACTTGGACATCCAAGTTTGATTGGAGTACTGCTCATTATTTGAAAGTATGAGGAAGGTCGGAAAAAAAATATATGTTGTGATTTCAGGAGACTGTAGTTTTTTGGCAGCCTAACAACGCCTTTCATTGAATGAGTTATTCGCCAGCCTGTGCTTAAGGCTACATCAAGAGGAAACAAACCTTAGAGATAGAACGTAGAACTACTGTATTGTGTCAAGTTTCAAGAAGCTAGCACAAACCGTGTTTGATTTAGAGTTCGAACTGCATCTGTCAATATAGGAGAAAACAGAGTGAAACCTAAAAATTCAAACTGTTACTGCAAACGGATGCTTCAACGTAGGAGAATGATACTTGGGCATCCAAGTGGGATTGGTTTACTGATCATTACTTGAAAGTATCATGAAGATTGGATGAAAATATGTATGTTGAGATTTCAGGAGACTCTAGTTTTTGGAAGTTTGGCAACCCCTTTCAATATAAGTGTTATTCGCGAGTCCCTGTATTAGGCTACATCAAGAGGAAACAAACCTTAGAGATAGAACGTAGAACTACTGTATTGTGTCACGTTTCAAGAAGCTAGCACAAACCGTGTTTGATTTAGAGTTCTAACTGCATCTGTCAATATAGAAGAAAACGCAGTGAAACCTAAAAATTCAAACTGTTACTGCAAACGGTAGCTTCAACGTAGGAGAACGAAACTTGGACATCCAAGTTTGATTGGAGTACTGCTCATTATTTGAAAGTATCAGGAAGGTCGGAAAAACAATATATGTTGTGATTTCAGGAGACTGTAGTTTTTTGGCAGCCTAACAACGCCTTTCATTGAATGAGTTATTCGCCAGCCTGTGCTTAAGGCTACATCAAGAGGAAACAAACCTTAGAGATAGAACGTAGAACTACTGTATTGTGTCAAGTTTCAAGAAGCTAGCACAAACCGTGTTTGATTTAGAGTTCGAACTGCATCTGTCAATATAGGAGAAAACAGAGTGAAACCTAAAAATTCAAACTGTTACTGCAAACGGATGCTTCAACGTAGGAGAACGATACTTGGGCATCCAAGTGGGATTGGTGTACTGATCATTACTTGAAAGTATCATGAAGATTGGATGAAAAAAATGTATGTTGAGATTTCAGGAGACTCTAGTTTTTGGAAGTTTGGCAATCCCTTTCAACATAAGTGTTATTCGCGAGTCGCTGTATTAGGCTACATCAAGAGGAAACAAACCTTAGACATAGAACGTAGAACTACTGTATTGTGTCACGTTTCAAGAAGCTAGCACAAACCGTGTTTGATTTAGAGTTCTAACTGCATCTGTCAATATAGAAGAAAACGCAGTGAAACCTAAAAATTCAAACTGTTACTGCAAACGGATGCTTCAACGTAGGAGAACGAAACTTGGACATCCAAGTTTGATTGGAGTACTGCTCATTATTTGAAAGTATCAGGAAGGTCGGAAAAAAAATATATGTTGTGATTTCAGGAGACTGTAGTTTTTTGGCAGCCTAACAACGCCTTTCATTGAATGAGTTATTCGCCAGCCTGTGCTTAAGGCTACATCAAGAGGAAACAAACCTTAGAGATAGAACGTAGAACTACTGTATTGTGTCAAGTTTCAAGAAGCTAGCACAAACCGTGTTTGATTTAGAGTTCGAACTGCATCTGTCAATATAGGAGAAAACAGAGTGAAACCTAAAAATTCAAACTGTTACTGCAAACGGATGCTTCAACGTAGGAGAACGAAACTTGGGCATCCAAGTGGGATTGGTGTACTGATCATTACTTGAAAGTATCATGAAGATTGGATGAAAAAATGTATGTTGTGATTTCAGGAGACTGTAGTTTTTTGGCAGCCTAACAACGCCTTTCATTGAATGAGTTATTCGCCAGCCTGTGCTTAAGGCTACATCAAGAGGAAACAAACCTTAGAGATAGAACGTAGAACTACTGTATTGTGTCAAGTTTCAAGAAGCTAGCACAAACCGTGTTTGATTTAGAGTTCGAACTGCATCTGTCAATATAGGAGAAAACAGAGTGAAACCTAAAAATTCAAACTGTTACTGCAAACGGATGCTTCACGTAGGAGAACGAAACTTGGGCATCCAAGTGGGATTGGTGTACTGATCATAACTTGAAAGTATCATGAAGATTGGATGAAAAAATGTATGTTGTGATTTCAGGAGACTGTAGTTTTTTGGCAGCCTAACAACGCCTTTCATTGAATGAGTTATTCGCCAGCCTGTGCTTAAGGCTACATCAAGAGGAAACAAACCTTAGAGATAGAACGTAGAACTACTGTATTGTGTCACGTTTCAAGAAGCTAGCACAAACCGTGTTTGATTTAGAGTTCGAACTGCATCTGTCAATATAGGAGAAAACAGAGTGAAACCTAAAAATTCAAACTGTTACTGCAAACGGATGCTTCAACGTAGGAGAACGAAACTTGGGCATCCAAGTGGGAATGGTGTACTGATCATTACTTGAAAGTATCATGAAGATTGGATGAAAAAATGTATGTTGTGATTTCAGGAGACTGTAGTTTTTGGCAGCCTAACAACACCTTTCATTGAATGAGTTATTCGCCAGCCTGTGCTTAAGGCTACATCAAGAGGAAACAAACCTTAGAGATAGAACGTAGAACTACTGTATTGTGTCAAGTTTCAAGAAGCTAGCACAAACCGTGTTTGATTTAGAGTTCGAACTGCATCTGTCAATATAGGAGAAAACAGAGTGAAACCTAAAAATTCAAACTGTTACTGCAAACGGATGCTTCAACGTAGGAGAATGATACTTGGGCATCCAAGTGGGATTGGTTTACTGATCATTACTTGAGAGTATCATGAAGATTGGATGAAAATATGTATGTTGAGATTTCAGGAGACTCTAGTTTTTGGAAGTTTGGCAACCCCTTTCAATATAAGTGTTATTCGCGAGTCCCTGTATTAGGCTACATCAAGAGGAAACAAACCTTAGAGATAGAACGTAGAACTACTGTATTGTGTCACGTTTCAAGAAGCTAGCACAAACCGTGTTTGATTTAGAGTTCTAACTGCATCTGTCAATATAGAAGAAAACGCAGTGAAACCTAAAAATTCAAACTGTTACTGCAAACGGTAGCTTCAACGTAGGAGAACGAAACTTGGACATCCAAGTTTGATTGGAGTACTGCTCATTATTTGAAAGTATCAGGAAGGTCGGAAAAACAATATATGTTGTGATTTCAGGAGACTGTAGTTTTTTGGCAGCCTAACAACGCCTTTCATTGAATGAGTTATTCGCCAGCCTGTGCTTAAGGCTACATCAAGAGGAAACAAACCTTAGAGATAGAACGTAGAACTACTGTATTGTGTCAAGTTTCAAGAAGCTAGCACAAACCGTGTTTGATTTAGAGTTCGAACTGCATCTGTCAATATAGGAGAAAACAGAGTGAAACCTAAAAATTCAAACTGTTACTGCAAACGGATGCTTCAACGTAGGAGAACGATACTTGGGCATCCAAGTGGGATTGGTGTACTGATC